>NC_061858.1:15692011-15694511 GCF_019202785.1 Penaeus chinensis
ATCAATATTACAAAATTAAAGAAAAAAGTAGGCTATAAACGATTTTAAAAGAGGTGACGAAAGAGAGAGAGAAAGAGATATTTTATTTACTACGTAGGGGTATCACTTTTAGAAAGTCAAATAGTCAGATCCAGTCATAATAGTATTTAAAAAAAAAGGAAAAAAAAAGGTATAATTGATTCTAAAAACGCTTATGAAAGAGAGAGAAAGAGCTATCTTTTTTATTTATTTATTTATCTATATTTGTGCTACGAGGTAATGTCACTTCGTAGGGATATAACTTTTAGAAAGCTAGATCCCGCCAAAATATTATAATTAAATAAATAAATAAAAGGAAAAAAAGAAATATATAAAATTATTCTAAAAAATGTGATGAAGGAGAGAGAAAGAGACATCTCTTTCATTTATTTATTTATCAAATTTGTGCTACGAGGTAATATCACTTCGTAGGGGTATCACTTTTAAAAAGTCAGATAGTCAGATCCAGCCATAATATTACTCCAAAAAGGAAAGATATAAAACAACAAAAGGGTGAGGTCGAGAAAAGAGAGAGAAAGAGAAAAATAAAAATAAATAAAAGTAATAAAAAATAAAAAAGTAATAAACCAATAAAGTAGGGAAGAGAAAGAAAAGGAGAAAAAACAGAAGAACAAAAGAAAGATGTTAAAAAACGGAGGGAGGGAGATAAGAGAGAGAGAAATAAACAACAACAACAACAAAAGGAGGAAAGAAGAGAAGAGAAAAGAGAGAGAAAGAATGAAAAAAAAAAAAAAATCGGAAAGACATAAGAAAGAGGGTGATGAAGAGAAGAGAAAGAGAAAGAGTGAAAGAAATCCAGATAATCTAAACGAAGATAATAAACATTTCCCAACGCCAGGCATCATTCCGCCACGAACGCGAGACCGGCCGAGGAATGCCGTTTCTGCGTTACTTGAAAAAAAAAAAAAAAAAAAAAAAATGTCTCCGTCGCTATGAAAGGCTGGGGAAGGGGGGAAGGGGGGAAGAAGGGGAGGGGAAAATGGGGGAGGGAGGGGAGAAGGAGAAGGGAAATGGGGGAGGTAGGGGAGAAGGAGAAGGGAGGGGAAGGGGGATGGAGGGGGGTGGGGGAGAAGGGGAGGGAAAAGGGGGAGGGAGAGGAGAAGGAGAAGGGAGGGGAAGGGGGTGAGAGGGAAAAGAGGAGGGGGGGGGAGGGTGAAGAAGGGGTGTTGAGGGGAGGAGGAGAAGAAGGGATGGAGGAAGGGGAGAAAAGGTAGGGGGGAGGATGGTGGGAAGGGGGAGGGGGAGGAGGGGGTGTTGAGAGTCGGAGGAAGGGTAGGGAATCGGGAAGGGGAGGAGGGAGGGGGTGAAAAGTAATGGAGGGGGGGAGGGGGAGGAAGACACGGAAGGAAGAGGGGGTAGGAGGGGAAGAGGGAGACGGTGGGAGGGGAAGGGGGAGGAGGTTGGAGTGTGGGAAGAAAAGGAGGATGCAGATTTCGGGGGGGGGGGGGGGGTGATGGTGTCGGGGGATGTAGATATAAAGAATGGATAAATTGCGAATAATGGGGCAGTGGGAGAGAGTTCACACACACACACACACACACACACGCGCGCACGCGCACACGCACACACACACACGCGCGCGTGCACATGTGCATATGTATGTCTGTGTAAACGTTTGTGTTTGCATGTAGGTTGACGAGTTTGTAAAGTTACGATTAAATTTCATTTCTTATTATGGCTCTTTCCTTTTTATTTATGCGTGTTTATACTAGATGCTAGAGTGTGTATTCGAGTTTGCGTGTAGATAAGTGCCTCGAGCATGTAAAACATACTTCTACAGCATTATCCAATGTTTATTTATGCACACCTGCTCTGAACCCATTGGGAATTATAGCATTTAACTTTACACAACACTAACAACATATCAACTGGTAAAAAAAAAAAAAAAAAAAAAAAAAACATTACCAGCTCCTACATGATAAAATTCAAGATATCGGTCTGAAACACAAAAGAAAAAAATCTGTAAACAACCAAACCACAGTCGTAAACATCGTCGCCGACATGACACTATAATGCAACCACCGCACTGTCACCACAACTATCACGTCACTATAACCCAACCATCGGACAGTCGTCACATCCCCGCCATGTCCCCGTAACACAACCACTGTCCAGCCACCACAACGTCACAACCACGTCACTGTAACACAACCATCACACAGTCACCTCAAAGTCACATTCAACAGTCACCATCGTCACAGAAAGAAAAAAAAAAAATGTTTAGGAATTTCAGTCCGTCGTTCCAGACAAAGAGCAGTTGGCAGTGAAACCTGATATGACTCTTGATTGACAATTATCAGGAATTAGTACCATCTGCACATATCAGCAGGTGTGTGTGGAAGGGGGAGTCGGTAGGGAGAGAAAAGGGGGGATGGGGAGGAGAAGAGAGAATGGGAAGGGGGGGTAAACGAGGGGGATGGGAGGGAGAAGAGAGAATGGGAAGGGGGTGAAAGAGGGGGAT
>NC_061858.1:15702011-15704511 GCF_019202785.1 Penaeus chinensis
ATGATGATGATGATGATGATGATGATGATGATGATGATGATGATGATAATGATAATAATAACGATTAATAATAATAATAGCAACAACAATTGTAATTAGGATAATGGTAACTGTGGTAATAAAAAGTGATTATAGTAACTATAATAGTAACAATAATAATGATAATGATAATAATAATAATAATAACAACAACAACAATATTAATAATAACAATAATAATGTTAATAGCAGTAGCAGTAGTAGTCGTAACAATAATGATAATATTGATTGTTATGATAACAATGAATAAGAATATTCATGAATACCAACTGCATATCGAAATACTGAAATAATATTATAGAAGACATTCACAAGAATTATATTAACAATTTTGAAGAATATGATTTTGAGAGAACATTTTCCTAAAATATAACTTGCAAGAATTAAGGAAAGAGAACAGATAATTTAGATCCAGTGTTCATATACTGCGTGAACTCTGGGGGCATATATTCAAATGGCGTATTGCTTTTGTAGAAATTATGTGTGATGTGTTAAATTCTGTTAACTTATTTTTGTTGAAATCATGTGTGTGTTTGACTTAAATGGGGACAAATCTCAGTGTCAGTGTGAGTGAGTGAGGGAGTGATTGTGTGTGTGTGTGGTGCGTGTGTGAGCGTAAATGTGTGTTTATAAGTGTTTTTGTACGTGAGAGAAAGAGTGTGCATATGTTTATATACGAAAAAAAGTGTGTCTACCTATTTATTTACACACAACCATGTAACACACTGGGCATACAGACGCCCACAAGGCAACAACCCAGCCTCCCCAAATCGCTTCCCACGCCCACAGAAACACCACGAACCGCCCACGATAACACAGACGCACCTCGAATGGGCGTAGCGAGAGAGGCAATCTTAACAGGCTTTCCCTCCAATGTTTATGCTGTAGTGAGTGACGCAACGCTGATAATCTTGCTCTTTGCCTGTGTCCTTGTTTACACCTGTCGGAAAGGGAGATGGACAGAGAGAGAGGGAGACGGCGGGAGAGAAGGGGAGAGGGAGAGGGAGATGGACGGAGAGAGAGGGCGAGAGAGAAAGGGAGAGCGAGAGGGAGAGGGAGAGGGAGAGGAAGATGGAGAGGGAGAAGGAAAGAGATTGAGGAGGAGAGGAGATAAGAGAGAAAAAGGAGGGGGAGGGAAGGGTAGGAGAGTGAAAGGGAGAGGTACAGGGAAAAAGAGAGGGGTAGGGAAAATGAGAGGAAGAGGAAAGAGAGGAAGAGGGAGGTAGAAGGAGAAAGAGAGTAAGAGAGAAAGAGAGTAAGAGAGAAAGAGTAGGAGAGAAAGAGTGAGAGAGAGAGAGAGAGAGGGAGAGAGGGAGAGAGAGAGAGAGAGAGAGAGAGAGAGAGAGAGAGAGAGAGAGAGAGAGAGAGAGAGAGAGAGAGAGAGAGAGCGTGAGAGAGTGAGTGAGTAAGAGAGAGGCAGCGAGACAGAGACACAGAGAGACAGAAACACAGGATCAGCCAGGAAAAGAAACAGGAGAAAAAAAAAAAAAAAAAAAAAGAGAGAGAAAGAAAGAAGGAGAGACAAGCAGCTGGGCACCTATCACCTCACCATCTCCCCCTGCCGAGAGAAGGGGCAGCACCATACATTAACTGTATCTGAGCAAAACGAACAAATGCCGGCCAGCGCAAGGCACGGATCAGCTGACTTGTATTTCGCGCAGAGCCATCTATCGGTGGGCATTTCTATGAGGAGGGCACACGCACGCATACACGCACACAAGCACAGGCACTCAAATCTACATACATCCACACATTCACTTAACATAAACGCGCGAATGTGAGGGAAGGGAGGGTGGGAGTAAAGGAGTGTAGGAAGAAAGGAGGGCGAAGAAGAGAGAGAGAGAGAGAGAGAGAGAGAGAGAGAGAGAGAGAGAGAGAGGAGAGAGAGAGAGAGAGAGAGAGAGAGAGAGAGAGAGAGAGAGAGAGAGAGAGAGGAGAGTGAGAGAGCGAGAGAGAGAGAGAGAGAAACAGAGAGAGAGAGAGAGAGACAGAAACAGAGAGAGAAAGAAAGAGAGAGAGAGAGAGAGCGAGAGAGAGAGAGAGAGAGAGAGAGAGAGAGAGAGAGAGAGAGAGAGAGAGAGAGAGCGAGAGAGAGAGAGAGAGGAGAGGGCTTCCTCTAACCCACACCCCAATACATCAGCCCCTTCCCACACCTCTCCGCCCGCCCACGCCCACGATATGTCTACAACGCCCCTATTGACTCCACCCCTTCCTTCTGCCTCTACCAACAGCCTTATATGGTGACGTTGTTCTCGCCTCCATTTATGGTGTATGGTGAGAGTGGTTGTCTTCACGGGATGTTTCGCCGATGGTGATGGTGATGAGGGTGGTGGATGGTGATTTTGAATATGGTATTGATGGTGATGAGGGTGGGTATGGTGATTATGGTGTATAGTCGTGATGGATATGTGATGGTGATTACATCGGTAGTGAGGGTGGTGTTTACTGATGGTGATAAGGG
>NC_061858.1:15709511-15712011 GCF_019202785.1 Penaeus chinensis
CCGAAGTGGGAGAGAGTGCAATGTTGAAGGGCCGCTCAGCCACCGTGCAACAACGACGGGGATCATATTACCTTCTGCATCATCTTGCAACTTTGGGAGCAACGTCTTGATTGTTGCAAAAGCCCCGCAGAAGTTGCATATCGTCTTGCAAGGGGCGCGTGTCTCGTATGATAGCATCTGCAATAATTCTTGCATTATCGTAACTGTGATTTAAATGCTAATTTTGTGTAAGGAAAACTCACTTTTATTCTTACTTATTTTTTTATTTTTTTTAAAGATTGAGTCTACTTGAATGTTTATGAGGAGTTCAGATCATTAAGGAAGGATATATAAATGAACACGTATATATATATGTATATGCATAGTATATATATATATATATATATATATATATATAGAGCTATATACATACATATACATGCATACATACACACACACATACACACACACACACACACACACACACACACACACACACACACACACACATACACACACACACACACACACATATACACACATACACACACACACACACACACATACACACACACACATACACACACACACACACACACACACACACACACACACACACACACACACATATATATATATATATATATATATATACACATATATATACATACACATATATACATACATATATATATATATATATATATATATATATATATATATATATATATATATATATACTTTTCCGAATGCTAAGCCATTTGGGATTAAATGGTTATATTTAAGAAAATATATATCCCATTGTTTTGTTTATTCTACGTAAATTAGTGAAAAGATAAAACTTCCTAACATCTACATTCATCTTTAACAAAAAACAAAAAAAAAAAAAAACACTGATGATGCAAATTACCTCAACAACAAGAGTATTTTGCAACATAATGAAGTTACACACGGCCCATCCTTGCATTATGATTCAACATGTTAACATTGCAAACTGCCTGCAGATAAAATGTAGCGTCTTATCCCATCCAGTCTTGAAGGGATGAACGCTAAGTACATTGCGTTTCTCATTCCATTGGATAAAAGCAAAAAATAACCTTGTTTATATGAGCTTTTTTTTTTTTAACTGAAGTAGGTTGTTTGAGTTGGAAAGTATTCGAGAGAGAAGATTTTTGTTTTTGTTTTTATAAGTAAGTTGTAATAGTGTATGTTTTGTTCGTGGGATGTTTTCAGAACAGAATTTTTAGAATATATTTTTTTTTGGAAATGAGTCTTGACAATGGACAATGTTTCAATTTTCTTCTTCTTTATTTCCCTTTTTGTTCTTTTCTTTTCAGTTTTACTTCTTTGTTTCTTTTGTACATCCTTAAGTTTCTTTTTTTCTTCTGTGACTCGTCTGTTTGTTTGTCATCCGTTTTTACCTTTATTCCTTTCTTCTCTATTTTCATCATCATTCTCTTTCCACTTCATCCCATTTCCCACACTTCTTCTCCCTTCTTACCTTTTCTTTTCCCTTCTTCCACCTTCCCTTCCTGCTCCTCCTCCCACTCCCTCCCTTTTCCTTCTCATCCCCGCCTATTCCTCCCATCTTCCCTTTTGCCTTTTCCTCCTCTCCTCCTCCTTCCTCCCCCACACAAACTTCTCAGCCTTCTCCAACGTTCCCCTCCCCCTCCTTCTCCCTCCCCACCTCGCGTATCTAACCTTCTCCAACACCCACTCCCCATCCTTCCCTCTTACCTCTCCCCCTTTGCCCCTCCCTTCCTCTTCCTCCCCCCTTCTTACTCCCTCCCTCCTGACTCCCCTTCCCTCTCTCTCCTTCCCTCTCCCCTTCCCACTCCCTCCCTCCCCCTCCCCTTCCCTCTCACCTTCCCACTCCCTCCCTCCCCCTCCCCTTCCGTTTCCCCTTCCCACTCCCTCCCTCCCCCTCCCCTTCCCTCTCTCTCCTTCCCTCTCCCCTTCCCCCTCCCTTCCTCCCCCTCCCCTTCCCTCTCTCTCCTTACCTCTCCCCTTCCCACTCCCTCCCTCCCCCTCCCCTTCCCTCTCTCTCTTTACCTCTCCCTCCCTTCCCCTTCCCTTCCCTTACTCTCTCCTTCCCTCTCCCCTTCCTCCTCCCTTCCTTCACCCCCTCCCTTCTCCCTTTCTTGAGATGCGCGAGGTCGTCCTGACGCAGCCTCCTCTCCTCATCTCCTCATCTCCTCCGTGTGCATCTTCCCCATGTTTTATTCCCCGTGTCATGTTTGTCTTACCTGCGCCTTCCTCTAAAATTCGCTTCCTCTCTCTGTCTCTGTCTGTTTATCTCTTTCTGTCTCTGTGTGCCTCTCTCTCTGTCTCTGTTTGTCTCTCCTTTTCTGCCTCTGTCTCTTTCTCTCTGTCTGTGTCTGTGTCTGTCTATCTGTTTATCTGTTTGTCTGTCTGTCTGTCTGTCTCTCTCTCTCTCTCTCTCTCTCTCTCTCTCTCTCTCTCTCTCTCTCTCTCTCTCTCTCTCTCACTCTCTATCTATCTGTCTATCTCTATCTCTCTC
>NC_061858.1:15722011-15724511 GCF_019202785.1 Penaeus chinensis
AAATCGCTGACAAGGGAATTAATACAGGTGAGCGTCTGATTTCAGGTATTCTGCTGACAGATAGAGTGACGTCAAACAGAGACATCGAGAAAGAGAGAGAGAGAGAGAGAGAGAGAGAGAGAGAGAGAGAGAGAGAGAGAGAGAGAGAGAGAGAGAGAGAGAGAGAGAGAGAGAGAGAGAGAGAGAGAGAGAGAGAGAGACAGACAAACAAAGAGACATAGAGAGGCAGAGAGACAGAGAGAGACAGAGAGATAAAGAGTGACAGAAAGACAGACAGACAGATGGACACAGAAACCGAACCTCTTGCTATAATTACAATTCACACTACACTGCGTCACACTTTCTCGACAGCCATTAACTCAACTATCCCAGTCATACTAATTGTCAGACAGACAGACAAACAGACAGACAGACAGATAGACAGACAGATGGGTAGATAGATAGGTTGACAAACATATAGACAGACTGATGGGTAGATAAATAGGTAAACAGACAGACAGACAGACAGATGGGTAGATAGATAGATAGCCAGACAGAGAGGTGGGTATGAATAGGTAGATAGGCAAACAGACAGACAGGCAGAGAGATGGGTAGATAGATAAGAAGACAGACAGACAGACAGGGAGATGGGTAGATAGACAGACAGACAGACAGACAGACAGAAAAATGGGTAGATAGATAGGTAGACAGACAGAGAGACAGATAGATGGGTAGATAGACAGGTAGACAGAAAGACAGACAGGGATTATGAGTAAAAATATAAGTAGACAGACAGACAAACAGACCGATAGATAGCCAGATAGATGGGCTAAATTCAACAGCGAGTGTTCAGTCTGTTCCCTGCAAACCGTCTCCCGTTTTTCTTTCTTCTCTAAACCTTTCTTCTATACATGACACTTCCAGCCCCGGAGATCATGGAAGGGGCTGGAGAGTTACCCCCCTTTCCCCCCTCCCCCCCCCCTTCCACATTCCTTCTCCCCCTCCATCTCTCTCTCCCCTCTTTACCTCCATCTCCCCCTCCCCTCCCTTTCTACCTTCCCTCCCCCCGTCCCCGTCCCCCTCCCCGTCCCCGTCCCCCTCCCCTCCATCTTCCCCTCCCCTTCCACCTTCCCCCTCCCCCTCCCCCTCCACCTCCCTCTCTCCTCTTTACCTCCATCTCCCCCTCCATCTCCCCCTCCCCTCCTCCTCCCCCTCCCCTCCTCTCCTCTTTACCTCCATCTATCTTCTTCGCCTTTCCTCTTCCCCTTCCCCTTCTTCCTTATTTAGCTTCTCTTCTCCCTTACCTGTCTTCTGGTTTATGCTTGTCCTTTTTTTTCCTTTTTACTCTTCCCCTCTATCTTATTCTGTCTCGTTAATGCCCCCCCACCCCCACCCCCTCTCTCTCCACTATCTACCTGTCTTTCCCTCCTACCTTATGGCTCGTCTTCATTACCCATTTACTACCCTTTCTCTCTTCCCTTTCTCTTTCTCCCCCTATCCTTTCCCCGCTAACTGATTCCCATTTATTGGTCTCTCTTCCCCTACCGTCCTATCCCATGCCCTATTCCCTTCCTAAACCTATCCCCCTATATTGCTGTCTCTCCCCCACTAGGCTTCCCCCCTTCGTTCTTTATCTTCATCTCTAGTTTTCCAACCCCACTACCTCTCCCCAACTTCTATTTAATTCTTACCTCCAATCCCCCCCGCTTCCTCTTAATTCTCCTCCCCTCCATCTAACCCCCACCATCTCCCACTTAATATTACCCTTCCCCTACCCCCCTACCTCCTACTTAACACGCGTCCCCCCCCCCCCTTCCCCCCACACCATCTCCCAACAACACCTCCTTAACTCGCTCCTTGCCTTGTAGCTCCCCACTCTCCCCTGAACACCCCCTCCCTGACGTAGCCCTCCCCCAACACCCTCCCCCTTCCTCACGTAGCCCTCCCCCAACCCCCCCCTCCCTCCCTCACGTAGCCCTCCGCCAACCCCCCCTCCCTCCCTCACGTAGCCCTCCTACAACCCCCCCCAACCCCTTCCATTTAGCCCCCCATCTCCCCATACCCCCAACCCCTGCCCCACCCCGAGAGGCTACGCGGCCGAGGCTCCCCGCTGACCCCCTGATTTAGTAATCCCTTCGCCAGGATTTGTTCCTGTCGCGGCTATGGATATGGGGGAGGGGTGGGGGAGGGGGGGAGAGGGAGGTGGGTGGGGTGGGGGGGGGTTGGAGAGGTGGGTGAGGGATGGGTGGGTTGGAGAGGTGGGTTGGGGAGGTGGGGGTGGTCATGGGTGGGGAGGGAGTAGGAGGAGGAGGAGGAGGAGGAGGGAGAGGGGAAGGGGAGTAGGGAAGGTGCGAGGAGGAACAGGTAGGGAGGGAGGGAAGGAGGGAGGGAAGGAGGGAGGGAAAAGGAAGAGGGAAGTAGGGGTAGAGGAGACAGGAGAAGGATGAAGAAGTAAGGGTGGGGCTATGGGGGTGGGGGGGGGGCATCACGTGTCGGTTGGATTCTATTATCTTTTTTCCTT
>NC_061858.1:15737011-15742011 GCF_019202785.1 Penaeus chinensis
TATATATATATATATACATATATATATATATATATATATATATATATATATATATATATATATATACATATATATATGTGTGTATATGTATATTCCGCGGCCACACGTGCAAGCCATTACAAGCGTCCGTCATTCCGTCTTCCCCAAACCCTTCTCAAAACATTCTTCAGCCAAGACTCAAGAAACCTGTAAACCATTAAGAAAAACGCTCAAGAAATCACAACTGCAGATCACCTCTCTCTCTCCCCCACTGAAAAAGAGGTTCACTCTTCCGCTCACTTTTTTTCAGAAAAAAAAGGGAGAGAGAAAAAAAGAATATATATATTTATATTGAGATTTAAGAGCCAAAACGTAATGAGTTGACCTTTTAACGAAAAACCACTTGAGGGAACCACCTTTTCAACCTGACGAATCCTTAATCATGTCGTTTTACGTAACCAGCTTTTTTTCTCCTCCTCTTCCTCCCCTCCTCCTCTCCTCCTCCTCCTCCTCTCCTCCTCCTACCTTCCTCCTCCTCCTCTCCTCCTCCTCCTTCTCCTCCCATCCTCCTCCTCCTCTTCCTCCTCTTCCTCTCCTCCTCCTCCTCCTCCTCCTCCTCCTACCCTCCTCCTCCCCCCCTCCTCCCCTCCTCCTCCTCCTCCTTCTCCTCCCATCCTCCTCCTCCTCCTCCTCTCCTCCTCCCCCTCTCCCTCCCTCTCCCCCCTCGTCTTCTTCCTCTCCTCTCGTCTCCTTTAAGAAAATAAATGCCGTCTTGGGTTGCATTTAAAATTAATGAGCGACTTGAAGCCTTGAGAAGCATTAACGGGTGAGCAGCAGCGGCATTTCGATTCACAGGTGAGGCTTGAGGAAGCTTGACTGCATGCCTTTAGTCTTTTTTTATTATTATTATTATTATTATTATTTTACTAATTAATTAATCTATCTGTTGGCTGATTTATAAATTTTGTATATCTTTTTATGTGTATATCATATTGTATTTAACTATGTCCATGTATGTAATACACTCACACACACAAATATATATATATATATATATATATATAAATATATATAAATATATATATATATATATATATATATATATATACATATACACACATGTATACACGAGGGGGCTTCAAAAAGTTTGTGGAAAATAACTAAATTCATATGGAAGGATTTTGATTTCAATGCACCTGAACTTTCTTGCACCAACGTGTTATAACATGTTCAAACATGAACCCTTAAATGTAGGTAATAACACATCTCCGCCAGTTGGAAGTCAGGCGCCATTCAAGCAACATGGAATCCATCAAAATCGAGGCCAGGAAAAACTCGGTTGGGAGAATAAGCAAATCACTGACGCTCTGGAACACGTTTTTGGTGACAATGCCCCAAAGAAATCAACAACCTACAAATGGATAATTCGGTTCAAAAGAGGAAGAAAAGAAATTGAAGGTGAGCCCCGCAGTGGCAGACCATCAACGTCAGTTTGTAAGGAAAACATTGATGCTGTTCACGACATGATTGAAAAGGATAGACACACTCAACATCTCTGTGGGTTCTGCACACACAATCTAGTGGAGAGATCCAGGCTAAGCAGGCTTTCCGTTTGATGGGTCCCTAGGCTGTTGCGCCAGATCAGCAGCAAACAAGGGTAGATCAGCAGCAAACAAGTGGGATGAGGACTCTGAAGCTTTTCTGCAGAGAACTGTGACAGGAGATGAAACATGGCTCTACCAGTACGATCCCAAGGACAAAATTCAATCAAAGCAGCGGCTGCCCAGGAGTGGAAGCAAAATCTGAACGTTTAAAACGAAGGGTCATGGTCATTGTCTTCTGGGATGCAGAGGTGGTTTTGCTGGTTGACTTCCTCGTAAGCAAGGAAACAATTACATCTGCCTATTATGAATGCGTTTTGAGAAAGCTGTCCAAATAAAATCTTAGAAAAACGCCCTGGAAAGCTGCATCAACGCGATCTCTTCCACCACGACAATGCACCCGCTCACGGCGCTCGGCAGTCAAAAGCTGTGTTATTTGAATTTCGATGGAAAAGCGTCTGACATCCACTTTACAGCCCTGATTTAGCTCCATCCGACTTCTTTTTGTTTCAAAAAAAAAAAAAAAAAAAAAAAAAAAAAAAATGAAAGGTACCAATTTTCCATCATTCGAAGATGTAAAAAGAGCTGCTCTGACATGGTTCAGATCACATACCAGACTTAAAGGCTGATATGAACGTTTGCAGAAGTGTATTTACCTTAATGGGGCATAACAATAACTGAAACCGTTATTTCATACTGTCCTTTTTCCATGACCGTGTTGATATATATACATATATATATATATATATATATATATATATATATATATATGTGTGTGTGTGTGTGTGTGTGTGTGTGTGTGTGTGTGTGTGTGTGTGTGTGTATGTGTGTGTGTGTGTGTGTGTGTGTGTGTACACATATATAAATATATATATATATATATATATATATATATATATATGTTAGTGTGTGTGTGTGTGTGTGTGTGTGTGTGTGTGTGTGTGTGTGTGCGTGTGTGTGTGTGTGTGTGTGTGTGTGTGTGTGTGTGTATGTGTGTCTGTGTGTACATATATATATATATATATATATATATATATATATATATATATATGTTAGTGTGTGTGTGTGTGTGTGTGTGCATACTTATATGCATATATACATTTGCATATTTATATATATTTATATATGTGTATATATATACATATATACATTTATATATGTACATATATATGTATCCAGGTTGATTCCGAAACTGTTCAATAATTCGTTTTACATTACGGGTTTTTCTACCATAGTATCAACACGGTAGTGTTTTCACCTTTCATATATATATATATATATATATATATATATATATATATATATATATATATATATATTTATATACACACATTTATATATATATATATATATATGTATATATATATATGTGTATGTATAGAAAGGGGCAAGAGAAGAGAAGAAAATATAATCAGAAAGAGCGTTGACCAAAAACGGGAATGACTTGTACGAAAACAAACCACAGAAAAAGTGATCCCCCCCAAAAAAAAAAAAATAATAATAAAAAAATAAGGATCCGAATAACAACGAAAGAAAAAAACCGAAGGAGGGAGACAAAGAGGGAAAGACAAAACTTATTAAAGCTAAAAACCACATAAACTGAATGACAACAAAAGCAAATGCAAACAAGAGATTGCCATTACATGCGGGACTCCTCTCTCGGCCCAGAGTGAAAGACGAGAAAGTTATATAGCTTTTATGTTGCTATTATAATTATATTTTTATACAAACCCGATACGACTGCCAATGAAAAGATAATTGTATGACGATTACAATACTGTGAACAACACTTACTACTCAATGAACAAAAAACAATGACTTGTGAACAACTACAGTTAACATCATTCCTTTAACAATGAACACCAACTATTAAACAGTAAACAATAATTACTATAGTGAATACCTAGTGTACAACGAACGAATACCGCACGCTAATCAGAGACTAGTGTACAGTGAACAATTACTGTACAATGAAGACTGAGAGGAGATTACATTTTCATTAAATCCCCGATCTTATCAGAGGCGAAGATGAGTTGTTGAGTACGAGGGAGTAGTTCGCCCTGAGAGGGAGTTTAAAGAGTGCATTGTGGGTGGCCAGAGAGCGCAGGGTGTTGTGATAGAAGATCGAGATGAAAGATTATCGGGGTGAAAAATGCTTTAATAAGAAGGAGGAAAGAGAGAAATAGGGGGAAAAATGTAGGGTGTTGAGAGGCAGAGGAATAAAAAGGCGGTTGTGAAAGATTATTTGAATAAAATGCGGTAAAATCTTGGGCGTTGAAAGAGAGAGAGAGAGAGAGAGAGAGAGAGAGAGAGAGAGAGAGAGAGAGAGAGAGAGAGAGAGAGAGAGAGAGAGAGAGAGAGAATGTACTGTATATATTGGTCTGTCTTTTCAGAGAGAAAAAAACCCTCAAAAAGGGATAATTTGCCTTTCAAGATTTCGTAATAGATATCACTCTATATTTTTAAAGTGATCGGAAATAAAGTGTGTAATTGAAACTCTGCCTGTGAAAGGGTGATTTGAAGGGCGAGTTGAAGATTGCAGTTAATGATAGAAGTATATGGAAAGATGCACGGGTATAGGGATGTCAACTGATAATAGCTGGGGTGAGGAACAAGAAATCTTTGTTTAGAGTTGCATTTTTAAGGATATTGGATATATATCTAAAGAGTAATCTAATATCACTCACACTCACACATACACACACACACACACACACACACACACACACACACACACACACACACACACACACACACACACACTTATATATACACACACACAAATATATACATATATGTGTGTTTGTGTAAACGAACCGAAATGAAATGAAAGAGAAAGAGAGAGAAAAAAAGAAAAGAAAAAAAAAAAAATACATAACACCACACAACAAAAAAAACTCAAATTCCACACCAACAGAAATAAGAAGCAAATGAAAAAAAAAAAAAAAGATAAAAAAAGATTCGTCCACGAGACAGCGAAACCACCAACTCCCCGAATCGAGACGCGTTGTCGGCGACGGGCGTAGGGGGGGGGGGGGGGGGAGTCTGATGGAGAGCGGTGGGCGGGCTCGGATACACCCCCCAGTACAGGGTCGCGGGCGGGCCATGCGGGTAGGCGAGGGCGTGGGCGCGCGATGAGCCGAGGCGATCAATTTGTTCGTGTTAAGGTTGTGTTGAGAGATATAGCTATCGTTTGATTAATTGTTAAATGGTACTGGTTGGTTTGTATTTCCTTGTTTGTTTGTTTGTTTGTTTGTTTGAGTGTTTACTTGT
Organism: Penaeus chinensis; assembly: GCF_019202785.1. Classification (NCBI taxonomy): domain Eukaryota; kingdom Metazoa; phylum Arthropoda; class Malacostraca; order Decapoda; family Penaeidae; genus Penaeus; species Penaeus chinensis. The sequence goes on from NC_061858.1 coordinate 15,741,865, forward strand.
TTATAGGTCGTTTAGTTGTTTGTTTAATATCGATATTGATGATGATGATGATAACATTAGTTTATAATAATAATGATGATAATAATAATAATAATAATGATAATAATAATAATCAAAATAATAATATGATAATAATCATCATTACTA
>NC_061858.1:15755667-15758167 GCF_019202785.1 Penaeus chinensis
AGAGAAAGAGTGTAAATGGATGGGAAAGAAGAAAGGAGAGGAGGACGAAGGAGGAGAAGGATGGAAAGAGGGAAGGACGAGAAAGGGAGAGTTAAGAAGGAGAGGAAGAATCGAATGACATGGAGGATAGGATAGGAAGAAAGGAAGGAGGGGGTGGGGAGAGGGGTCATTGAGGGTAGGGGAAAAGGGCAAGGAAAGGGAGAGTAAGAACGAAAGAGGGAAGAGGAAAGATGGAATAAATTGATATAATATTATAACTACACAAATACTACAACTAATAGTAATGATAATAATAATAATAATAACAATAATAATAATAATAATAATAATAACAATCAAAATAATAATAATAATGACAATAATGATAATAATGATAATAATAATAATATTGATAATAATAAACAAATTAATAATAATAACAACAACAACAACAACAACAATAATAATAAAGGTATGAAATAGTAATAATAATAATGATTATAATAATAATACTAAATAATAATAATATTAATAACTATAATAATAATGATAATAATAATAATAATAATGATGATAATGATGATGATAGTAATAATAAAAAAATGATAATAATAACAACAACAAAAAGAAAAAAGAAAATAAGAACGTTAATGATAATATTAATAAAATAATAATGATAATAATAATAATAATAATAAGAAGAAGAATGATAAGAATTATATAATGGTAATGATGATTATGATGACGATGATGACAATAATGATTATCATTATTGTTTTTTTTTTCTATTATCATTATTATTATTATTGTTTTTAGTATTGTTACTATTATCATTATTGCCAACACCATCATCATCATCATTATTGTTATAATAATAATAACAATAACAATGATACTAAAGAAATAGCAACACTAATGATGATAATAATGCTAGCAATAATAATACTTATTATTACTCTCATTACCATAGCTATTATTGTTATTGTTTTTTTTATTATTACTATTATTATTATTATCATTATCATTATTATTATTTTCATTATTATTATTATTATTATTATTATTATTATTATTATTATCATCATTATTGTAATTGTTAATGTATATATATATATATATATATATAAATATATATATATATATATGTATGTAAATACATATATATATATATATATATATATATATATATGTATGTATGTATATATATTCAACATATATATTTAATATGTATATATCTATATCTATACATATATATATATATATTAGTAGTATTACCATTATAATAATTACAACCATAATGACAAAAATCTTGAATATGAATAAGATTTGAAGAAAAAAGAAGGAAGAGAGAAAGGGGAAAAAGGGGGGGGGGGAGGAATGGAGAGAAACGGGAAAGAAGGGGAAGAAAGGGAGGGAGAAGGGAAAGAGAGAAAGGAGAAAAAGGAAGAGGAGGGGAGAGGAAGAAGGAGGAGGGGGAGGAGAAGAGGGCAGGGGTACGTAAAAGGAGATGGGGTAGAGGAGAGAGGTAATCGGAAGAGCCGAGAGGGGGAGAGGTGATAAGAGAAAGATCTATTACTCTGAGTAAATAGGTAACGAGGGGAAAGGCTGTGTGTCTGGCATCGGTCGAAGTTATTTCTAGTCTCCTTGTTACATCGCCTCCAAAGTTACACCTTATCTCCCTCTGAATGCGTGTGGAGTGCGGCGGGGCGCGTTCAATCCGTGTACATTTCGCGTTTAATCTGTGCCGGTATGTATGTGTGTGTGAGCTGGGCGGTTGGTTGTTTGTCTGTGCTTGTGCTTGCTGGCATTTGAGTTTGTGTGTTTGTTTGTTTGAATGTGTGTGTGTGTGTGTGTGTGTGTGTGTCTGTGTGTGTGTGTGTGTGTGTGTGCATTCATTGGTTTGTTTGTGTTCTACTATAATTACTCCAACCTCACCAAGGGCCTTCAGAGCTTAAACTACATTAATCCAATCCTCAATAAAAAATCTCTCACCCCCTCCCCCAACAAAAAAATAACCCAGAATACAAAAATAAAAGAAAATAGACAACAAAACAAATAAAAGAGGGAGAGATCCACTGAGTCGACACCCCGCAAAAGCCCTCGGGGAAAACTAGGGACATTTTACCAAAGAAATACCTCACTCAAAACATGTTGTGAACGTGTTAAGCCCTTAATGACTGGCCCCGAGGAACATGTCCGCCGCTCGTCACGCCGCAGATTACGCAACGGACGTGTCAACCCATAAAACGACAATAGCGTTGACAGCAAAATTGGATCGTAAAATCTAATTCGAGCGGCGAGCCAAAGCGAGCGGAGAGCAACCTAAAGCGAGCGGAAAGTGACCCAGAGCGAGCGGAAAGCACTACAATCGAGCGGAAAAGCAACCATATGTAAGCTGAGAGCAACCATAAGGAAACTGAGAGCAACCCAGAGCGAGCTGAAAGCAACCCGGAGCAAGTGACAAGCAACCTAAAGCGAGCGAAAAAAAACACCCCAAAAACAAATAGGAAGCAACCTACAT
>NC_061858.1:15766635-15771635 GCF_019202785.1 Penaeus chinensis
GAGAGATAATACTTCTCCTTGGGGTCGGGAGCGAAAGAGGAAAGAAAGGAGAGAGGAGAGAGAGAGAGAGGGAGAGAGAGACGACTCGAACGAGAGGAGAGAGAGAGAGAAGAGAAAGAAAGAAAGAAAGAAAGAGATAAAGATCAAAAAAAGAAAAGAAAGAAAGAAAGAAAGAAAAAGAAAAAAAGGAAAAAAGAACGAAAGAAAAAGAGAGAAAACCCCAACAGGAAAGTCCAGGCTCTGCAACATGAAAGCGTCTCGGCTTATTTCTTTCATTACAACCCAACTACCAACTTTTATTTATCTTCGGGAGTAGTTGGTAAACACACGGTGAAGTATAGCAACAACTGCAACTGCGAGGATCTAAGTTATATTTGAAGTCGGTCATATTTCACTGGTCTTGATGCGTCGGAAGTGATTTTGAAGTCTCAAGGAGAAAGCATTTAGACGAGTTATGAATATCTATGAATGCATCTATGTGGGTGTTTCGGGTGTATGTGTGTGTGGGGGGGGGGGGGGGGGCGTGTGTGTGTGTGTGTGTGGATGTATAGATTATGTTATTTTGTGTTAGAGAATTATAGTCACGGGAAAAAATATATATTTTATATTATATTATATTATTATATTATATTATATTATATTATTATATTACATTATATTATATTATTATATTATATTACATTATATTATTATATTATATTATATTACATTATATTATATTATTATATTATATTACATTATATTATATTATTATATTATATTACATTATATTCTTATATTATATTATTATATTATATTACATTATATTCTTATATTATATTATTTTATATTTTTACTGATTTGTTTGTCTGTGTATGGTCATGGTTTATTTGTAACTTGTATGTCTAGAAAGTATGTTTATCTTCAAAATTTAGATGTAGAAAGAAGTACACAAAACGCAATATTTCTAACTTACACAATATATACTAGCTTTTAATTTAGGAACTAGGCAACTATTTAATATCACTATCACTGTTCCTGCTAATAACTTCCAAGCGCTGTCAGCTATTAATTCCACTGAGTGTGAATGATTCATAAAATCTTCTCTTTCTTATTATGACAATAAGAATTAGATAATTTGTTACACTTTTCTTATACATTGACTTGGTTACGTAACTTACTGGGTGGTACGAAGTTATAACTGAGTTAGAAGAAACGCAATTTTTCTTGGCAGAATATTCACTTCTAAAACTGTCTATTTGAACGGCAAGAACGCTAATTCAAAATATTCGTGTGTGAAGATGAAACCCCGACAGTCTAAAAAAATATCGATATTTATAGGTAACCCCTTTAAGATACGGAGGTTAGTTAGTGAGATAAATCTGTATGCTTTTTTTTTTTTTTTTTTATCATGCAGGTTCATTACGAAAGTGTTCAGGTGTAAGAATATGCATACGTGGAAACATAATTTAAGATATTTATTTATATATACACACTCTTACATAAAAAAGGAAAATATTGCCCCTTACTTCCACCCACGCGCGTATATCCTTCCCTACCCTTCCCCGCTAACGCTCCCCTCCTCCCTTCACCCCCCCCCCCCACACCTCCACCTTATGAGATCCACACATATCTAACCCCAACTGACCCTCACTCACATACCCATACCCCCCCCCCCTATAAAGCCCCACATACTCCGCCACCCCCAACATAACCCCCCGTCCCAACAACCTCTACCCCCCACCACACCCATTCCCCCCCCTAACATGACCCCAATTTCACAACCCCTCGACACAATCCCATCCCCACCCCCCCACACTAACAACCTCCCCCCCTCCACACTAACTACCCCCCCCACACCCACACACTAGCAACCACATTAACACCCAAAGGAAACCCTCACCTTCACCCCCCCATACACCCCCACCCCCAACCCCGACCCTCACACCCACAGTACCCCCTCCCCAACACTACCCCAACCCCATCCCCTCCCCCCACACTACCCCTCCCCTACTCTACCCCCTCCCCTACTCTACCCCCTCCCCCACTCTACCCCTTCCCCCCACTCTACCCCTTCCCCCCACTCTACCCCTTCCCCCCACTCTACCCCCTCCTACACTCTACCCCCCTCTACCCCCACTCTACCCCCTCCCCCCCCTACTAAACCCCCACCCTCCTCCTCCTCCTCCTCTTCTCCTCCCGTGCGTTCGTCCGTGCGCGCATTTCCCACTAGGATAATTATACAGACAGCCGGGATCACAGACAGAGATAGACAGCAACCGCGCGTGGAAGGAACAGCCCCGTGATACAAGGGCATCGGGCTGGCATCATACCCAAGAATAATATTTAGATGGAGAAATAGCGAGGAATATAAAGGGTATATAAATGGCTATGAAGAATATGAGAAGTCGCGGCGGGAAGACGAAGTGGAACTCGTTTTCGCTCTCGACTGTGTGTGTCGTATCTATTGGGGGCGGGATGGGGGGGGGGGGGTAGAGGGAGGTGGAAGGGAAGGAGGGACGAGGTAGAGGGAGGTGGCAGGAAGTGGAGGGAGGTGGGAGGAGGTGGAAGGGAAAGGGGGAAGTGGAGGGAGGTGGAGGTGGAGGGAAGTGGAGGGAGGTGGAAGGGAAGGAGGCAGGAGGTAGAGGGAGGTGGAAGTGGAGGGAGGTGGAGGGAAGTGGATGGAGGTGGGAGGGGATTGAAGGGGTAGAGGGAGGTGGAAGGAAAAGAGGGAAGTGGAGCGAGGTGGAGGTGGAGGGAGGTGGGAGGGGTTGATGGTGTAGAAGGCGGGGTGGAAGGGGTGGAGGGCGTGGGGGAAGGTGGAGGGAGGTGGTAGATGGGGTGGAAGGTGGTGGATTGCAGGGAGGAAGGGCGAGGTAGGGGTAAGGTGGGGGGGTGGGGGGGCCACTTGGCTGAAGTTTCTAAGGGCCTCGGTTGGCACTCTGCGGGGGGAGGGGAGGGAGGGGGGAGGGGGAGGGCTTTTCTTCTCTCTCCTCTTCCTTTACTTCCTCTTCCTCTTTCGTCTTCTTTTTATCGCTTCCTCTTTCTCTCTTTTCTTTCATCATTTAACTTCCTCTTGCTCTCTCATCTTCTTATTTTGCTTCGTCTTCTTTCGCTTTCTGATTATCATATTGTTTCCTCTTCCTCTTTCTTTTCTTCATTTGCTTCATCTTCTGTTCTTATCATTCTACCTCTCCTTCCCTTTCATTTTCTTTTGCTTATACTTCCTCTTTCTTCCTCTCTTTCTGCTCCCAATTTTATATCTTTCTTCTTTTACTTTTCTTCTTCCTATTTCCTTTCTTCCTTTGCTTCTTCTATCCCTTCCCTCTTCTTTTGTTGCTTTCTCTTCTTGTTCTTGTCTTTTGCTTCCTGTTTCTCCTCATTTTTCTTCTTATTTTGTGTCTTTTCCTTCCTCTCTCTTCCTTTTTTCTTCTCCTTTTATTTACTCTTTCTTTTTTGTTTCTTCTTTCCATTTTCTTCCTTTGCTTCCTCTCTCTCTCTACATTCCCTTTTTTTATTTCCACCTTTCTTCATTTTCTCTTACTTCCTCTTACTCCCTTTTTATGTTTCCTTTTTATTCTTCCTTTTCCTCTTTCCTCTTTCATTTTCCTTGTTCCTCATCTTCTTTTCTTACCTCCTCATCTCTCTCCTCTCTTTAATTTCCTCCTCTTCTTCCTCTTTCTTCCTTTCCTCTTCCCTTTCAACCAATCTTCATTTCTTTCCTCTTCCCTTCATTCACACTCTCCTCTCTCCCCTCCCCCCCCCCCCCTCCCCCCCTCCCTTCCTCCCTGGCCTTTGATGTCTTAAGTAATTTATAAGTGACGCCGGCTGCCTCCATCAGCGTCTGCGAGATGGTGGTGGTGGTGGTGATGGTGGTGGTGATGGTGGTGGTGATGGTGAAGGTGGTGGAGGTGGTGGTGATGGTTGTGGTGATGGTGGTGGTAATGGTGGTGGTGATGGTGGTGGTGGTGATGGTAGTAGTGATGGTGGTGATGGTGGTGCTGGTGAAGGTGGTGGAATTGGTGGTGGTGATGGTGGTGGTGATGGTGGTGGTGATGGTGGTAATGGTGGTGGTGATGGTGGTACAGGTAGTGATGGTGGTGATAGTGGTAATGGTGGTGGTGATGGTGGCGGTGATGCTGATAGGAAAGGTGATGGTAGTAATGGTTATAATGATAAGGATAGTGATGATGGTGATAATGATAGACGAATTGTGATAATGATGATGAAGAGGATGATAGTGAGGATGGAGATGGTAGTGGTGATAGTGATGTTGTTGATAGGGGTGATGATGGCGTCGAAGAAAACAATAATAATAATGAAGATAACGATGGTGTCCATGATGATAATATAGATAATGGTGAGGATGATGAAAGTAATGATATTAATGCTAATGTTGATGATGGTGATAGTGAGAGTGAAATTAGTGATAGTGATAGTGACAGCGTCCACGATAATGTGATGATAACTAGCATTATAGCATTATTTATTTCACTTTCATAATAGCAAATAAAAAAATATCAAAACTGCCTATATAGATAACAATTCCAAAATAAATAATAATTCTCATCATGACAACCTTTAACATTTCTCTAAAAAACAATCATCTTTAAAACGCGAAAGAAATGAAGAAAGCAATTTCTCCTCAGAATGGAAAAACAGAAAAAGGAAAACTTTATCCGAATAAATGAAGGGTCAAAGGAGACGAGAAATAAAGATAATACAAGGCATAAAAGCACACATTAGTGTCAGCGAAAGGCGGGAGAGAGGAAAAATGTGATAATCATATCGAGACAGTGATGGTGTGAATAACAGCCGATTTATTGTAGACACGAGAGAGGGAAAGAGGAGGAGGAGGAGGAGAGAGGAGAGAGGAGGAGGAAAGAGGAGAGATGAAGAGAGGGGGATGAGAGAGAGAGAGATGAAGAGAGGGGGATGAGAGAGAGAGAGATGAAGAGAGGGGGAAGAGAGAGAAAGAAGAAAAAGAGAGTGGAGGGAGGAAAGGGGGGGGGGAGTGAGGG
>NC_061858.1:15784135-15786635 GCF_019202785.1 Penaeus chinensis
TACACACATACACACACACACACACACACACACACACACACACACACACACATACATACACATACACATACACATACACGTACACATAAACATTCACACACACACACACACACACACACACACACACACACACACACACACATATATATATATATATATATATATATATGCGTTTGTGTATGAGTGACATTAAAACAACGTACTTTCTGTCTGTTCACGATAATTCAACCTTCTTGAACATAAAGTCTTAAGGAATACCTCTCAAAAAGCTTTATCATAAAAGTAGAAGTTTTATGTCAAGGAAATAAATATTTATCATTTTACGACTTCCTGCCTCGTGCTGCGACCCCCCCCCCCCCCCCCTCTACCGTTTGAAGTGCATTAACAATCAGAACAAAGGCAAGTTTAAAACACGTTGTATCAGTCCTCCCAAACAAGCACTTTCGAGTCGTTTATAATTGCATATAATCGCTTCCGTGGTCGCTAACTGCCCAACCTGCCGCTCACCAACACGAAACCTATCGACACAAGCGGTGATCAGAAGACAACGGTAATTGCAGCCACAAAAGGAATGACTGAAAGCGATGTAGAATGGGTGTTGTTTTTTTTTTCTTCTGTCATTGTATCAACGCCGTGGAACAAATTATGCTGTCTATGGAGAAAAGTGGCTGAAAGAAAATGGGTCCCAAGGCTCAAGAAATTACAGCTTAGGTGTTAGACGTACTTGCATATGTATTTATTCTTTCTTTTCTTTTCTATTCTTCCTACTCCCTCTCCTCTTCCTCATCAAACTTACAAACCGCACCAGAAAGTGTCCCAGGAAAGAAAATAGCACAGATTTGGTTTCCGCCACAAATATCACCCCAATACATCATGTTTTGCCACTCGAACAAGAAATACCCACTGTAACACCTGACATCACATGGAACACTTGCTCTCGGCACCTGTTCCATCACAGAGCGACGTGTGTGGAGATGTCAGCTTGGGGGCAATGGAAAGTGGTATTACAGCAGGCTCTTCGGAAATTTAGAACGGTTCTTGCCCTCGAGGTCAAGAGGAAGAATTTTAGGGGGAGGGCGGGAATCTGCTTCGAGAATAAGGATAGATTCTCTCATAATGTATATCGAGAGGCACCGTTTACGACTCAGTAGATGATTGGTTATACAGGCAGGATGGCGCGTCTAAGTACTTTGTTATGGGGAGTGATTGATATGTTTTTGTTTCTTCCATTTGATATACGTTAATTTGTAGTGATAATGCATGTGATTACTTATAAAGTTTTACATAACGTATATATATATATATATATATATATATATATTTAATAATGATAATGTCAATTACCATTCACACTGAAGTAGAAAGAAAAAAAAAATGATATCAAAGCTCTCACTTTTCGAGAAAAAAAAAATTATATATATATAAATAAAATAAATAAAGTAATAAAATGATAGAAAGATAAATACTGTAGTTATGAATTAATAATAAAATTATGGAAAGATGCAAAGTGAATAAATAGGAAAATTTAATCATTGAGTATTAGATATAAATACATGTCAGCACCACTCGTAAAAGCAACACATAACTTAACAGAACTGAAAATATATGCATAAAATGACACAAACAAACAAAAAAAATAAAAAAAAAATTATTCTTTAAAAAAAAAAAAAAAATCTAAAGAAATGAGGAAAATTGAAAACCTCATTAACACGCCCCTCTCATGCTACCCAAAAATCTTTTCTCTAAATATCCCAAGCCGTACAGGTATAGTCTCCCTGTACGAGTGTGTTAAGCATCGAGAAACCTTAAAACGGGCGCTTAATCTGCCATTAACGGAGACTTAATAGAGGACTTACGTTCGTTAGTCAATTATCCGGTCTGGCTGGAAAGTATCGTTTTCCAGGAAGTCGATAATCCGGATGATATCAGCGGGAGTGAGTAACGTTCTTGTAACCGACAAAAAGAAAGAAAAAAAAAAGAAAAAAAAAAGTGTTAAATGATAATCCTATTTTCCAGTCTGAAAAGAAGAGAAAAAAATGATTATAATGACTAGTGCAAAAAATAGTTAATGAAGTTATCTTGACATTCACAAAGGTAATGGAATCACCTAGCAGTGTGTGGGATTCAGAATGTTACAAATACAAATCATCAGAATCATCATCATTATTATTATAACTATGGTAACAATGATATTGATAATAATAATAATACTATTACTACTACTGCTAATACCACCACCACCACCAACAACAATATGATACTACTACTACTAATAATAATAATGATACTACTACTACTAATATTGATGATAATGATAATGATAATAATAACAATGATAATTATAATAATGGTTATAATAATATTGATAATAATGATAATAATAATCATAGCAATAATGATAAAAATACAGATAATAATAATAGTTATAATGATAATAATGATAATGATGATAGTAATAGTAATCATAACAATAATAATGATAATGATAATAATAATAACA
>NC_061858.1:15845735-15875735 GCF_019202785.1 Penaeus chinensis
TTATCGACCCCTCTCTCTCTCTATTATCTATCTATCTATTTCTCTCTCTCTCGTACTCTCTGTCTATTTCTTTGTATTCTTTTTTTCTGGTTTTTTTTATTTTTTTTATTTTTCTGTTATTTTTTTTCTTTCCATTAATTGTTTTTCTTTCTCTTGCTTTTAATCCTTTTGCTTTGGATTTTGTTTCCTTTTTCTTTCTTTTCTTCTATTTTTCCTTCATGTTTCTTTCCCCTTATTTAGATAGATAGATAGATATATAGATATATAGATAGATAGATGGATAAATATATATAGATAAATAGATAGATGTATACATAGATATAGATAGATAGATAGATGGATAAATAGATAAGATGGATAAATAGATATAGATAGATAGATAGATGGAGAAATGGATAGACAGATATAGCGTGTGTGTGTGTGTGTGTGTGTGTGTGTGTGTGTGTGTGTGTGTGTGTGTGTGTGTGTGTGTGTGTGTGTGTGTGTGTGTGTGTGTGTGTGCGCGCGCGCGCGTTTAGGGAGAGCGAAGCTAAGATAGGAACTCATAGAGAGGAGGGAAGAGGAAGCAAAAGAGAAGAAAGAGGAAGAGAAAAAGACCTAAAAAGCCGGGGCTAAGCAGGAAGGACGAGCGCCGGGCCCAACGCTCAATGGCTTTAAACAAATCCATACGTACAGACCGGACCTGTATGTACAGACTCCCATGTCATTCAGGAAGATCAAAGCTTGCCTCGCCTTTACTTCAGGTCTTCCGTTATTGGTGTTCAAAGAAAAGATTCAGTTTCTAAGAAAAAAGTCTTTTATTTACAGATACATCAATAGAAGGTTTTCTTGGAAAACATAGATGATATGTTGTATTGGGCTCTTCGCTCTCTCTCTCTCTTTTGTTAGTTTTATCACATTCTACAGCCACTTATCATTTATGTACAGACATAGAGAAAAATAAATAGAATCTGGCAGATCACACGTAATATTTATATATATATACCATAAATATATAATAATGTACAATACATATTTTCACAATAATTCGAAGAGCAAGAAACGGTAACAGGGCTACCAAGAGTGTGTGTAAAGTGTATATTTCCGTGTATTTATGTGACAGGTGTATTTTCTCCTGTGGAATAATGCACAGCAGAGAGAAGAATTGTGGATGCCACTTAAAGCATCCTACAAAATGCCATTCTCTTAGGTTTTTGTCATATCTTAAAACACCGACTGACGGTCTTTATCTCACAGTGCCTTGTCATTCTTGTTATACTTTGGTTAACTGCTTTACTTTTTCGCTCTAGGAGAGTCACACAAAAAGCGTTGATTTGTAACACAAAGGGGGCATTCTGAAGACAAATGTACAAAACGTGACTGTCACGTTGTCTCGAAAGATAACAGGAGGCGGCATACAAGGCAGGGCTCGCCTTCGCTTGTGTTATATTATGTTACGTTATATTATGTCGTCAGAGAGACTGATGGTTGCTAGGTGGAACAGCTTTCATGTATCCGAGTCCACACACTGAAGGTAAAGCCTTTACTTATATCATCTGCGATTTGTTAAGGAGACTAGTATATGTATCTATATATTTCCACAATACATACAATATTTCATAAATGAGGAGGAAAGTTACAACTTGAAACAAGAACGCCGTTTCTTTACAGTATAAAGGAATTTACTGGGTTTGTCACCTAGCAGGGTTTCCTACACACGCAGTGCTGTCCACTACAAAGGCCTTTTTGATTCGTATTTCACAATTATGTACATATCAACTACATATACAGAATTTTACACAACTATATACATTTGGAGGATTTGGCTCCTCAATACCCATCAGCCATTTGGTTGAATGTTGCGTAGAATTTACATTACATTACAACCCTATTTAAATCCTCTAACACAACCTCTAAAAGGAAATCTTCGACACTGAAGGTCATCCCAAATACGTCACTGATGACGTTTCTGACGTCTGATTGCATCTCCTTGCTTATGTAACATTTCCCTTTAAGGTCCAGCTGCAGCGACCACTCTATCTCGCGATTATGTGTCCATATTTGCATCTCAATGTACGAGAATATAGGTAGCATGTTTCGGCGTTTTTTACATTACACTTGTTTTTTTCCTTCACATAAGGTCGGCCTTCTAGAGGATCTCGGTCATCCTTGCACAACCGTTTTCCATGAACTAGATTGGCTGCAGGGTAAACCACGATAAAAGTCTAAAGCATGAGCATTATCTTTTCCTTTAGGATTTCTTTGAAGTTGACACTTATTCCGGAAGGTGTTCTGCCCTGTCCTCTATGGATATACCCAAGAGAGTGAGGAAGCGTTTTCTACGGGCCGGTCGTCGGTACTTACGAGGGAATTAGAGTGCCCTGTGTTCATAATGTATTTCTTCAGTCGACGTAGTCCAGCGTGTATCCGAGGTTCTTGCGCTGCAGGAACATGAGGACCTCCCAGAAGGGCGGCCGCTGGCGGGGGTTGGGCCTCCAGCAGGCGGCCATCATGTCGTACATCTCGCGCGGGCAGATCGGCGGCTGCGGCAGCAGCATCATGCCGGAGCCGTCGCCATGGTAACAGTGAGACACGTTCTCCAGGACGCCGTCGTCGCTGAGCTCGTCGAAGGGCTGTTGCCGCGCCATCGTCAGGATCTCCCAGAGCGTCACGCCGAAGGCCCACACGTCGCTCTTGGTGGAGAAGCGCCCCTGCAGGATGGCCTCCCACGCCATCCAGCGGATCGGCAGCATCGTGCGCGAGTCGCTCAGGTGGTAGTAGTCGCTGGAATAGAGCGGCCGACTCATGCCGAAGTCTGATATCTTGACGCAGAGGCCGCCGCCCACCAGGCAGTTGCGCGACGCCAGGTCGCGGTGCACGAAGCTCAAGCTCTCAAGGTGCTTCATGCCCGAGGCGACCTGGGAGGCGATGTAGACGAGGGCGCCGTAGCTGAGGACTCGAGGCTCCATGTGGTTGCGAGCTGCCGTGGGCGCCGCGATTCCCTCGGCCACGTGCCGGCGCAGGAACTGGTACAGGTCGCCGTAGTCCATGTACTCTAGCAGCATGCACAACGGCTCCGAGCTGCTGACGATGCCCAGCAACCGGACGATGTTCGGGTCGTCGATCCGGCTCAGGATCCTGGACTCCTGCCGGAAGTCCTCCTTCGTTTCCTCACTCGCTCCGGGCTTCAGGCATTTGACCGCGACCTTCCTTGACCCCAGGCCGGGGGGGCACTTGACCTCACACAGCTGCACGACGCCGAAGACTCCTTCGCCGAGCGTCTCCAAGACGCGGATGTGGCTTCTGGGTACTTCGGGCACGGACCGCTCCTTCGCCAAGTTGGTCGTGTCGGCGGCGGCGTAGATCACGGTCCCTGTGACGCCCTGGATCACGGAAGACTGGCACATGTGAGGGGCGGCGTAGTACTCCTGCTTGGGCGGGGGCGGGATGGGCGGGATGGGGGGAGCCACGCCGCCGTCTCGCTGTGTGGAGCGTGCGGTGGGCAGCGTGGAGGGCGGGCGCGTGAGCGGCACGGGCGGCGGCGGCGAGTACACCTCGGAGAAGGGCGGCGGCGGCGTCATGTTGACGTCGGGCACGGCGTAGTCCACGGAGTCGTCGGTGTCGAGCGGCAGCGGGCACTTGAGGGGCGTCTCGGAAGCCGAGTGGCCGAGCGTGTGGTAGCCGGGGTTGTGCACGGGGCCCTTGAACGGCTCCTGGTACATGGCCGCCGCCTCCTCGTCCAGCGCCACCTGGCCGTACAGCTTGCCCTTGGCGCGCGAGTAGCCGTTGGTCATGGGCGTCAGATTCACGTTGATGTGCAGGTCCTTCATCTTCATAGATACCTTCCGGGCGTCGACGCCGTTCTCGGACGCCGGCGGCGACTTCTTCTTGGTCTTCCGCGCCAGCCGCGTGCGGTAGTAGAGGACGCCGAGTGCGATCGGGATCATGACGAAGACGGCGCCCAGCACGACGAGGCCGACGAGCAGCAGCAGCGACGACGTGCTCTGGGCCGGCACGACGGGCGCGCGCGTCTTCACCGTCCCCTCGTCCTCCGCGCGCGGCGTGGTCGGCGGCGCCGGCGGCTCCTCGGGCGTCATGTTGCACCGGCAGGGAACTGGCCAAGCAAAAAAGAGAAAAATGAGTACCTAATGCGTTCTGAGCTGCAGGAAGAGAGATAAGACAGAAATAATAGTAAAATTACACCCTGATATAATAAAGGAAGACACTAAAGAGATAAAAGAAGGAAATCCACTGACCCGAGTCGAAGGCGACCTCGGAGATCATGATCCAGCGCAGCGCGAAGTAAAGCTCGAGCTTCACGAACTTGGCGGCGGCGTTGTGGAGGCGGATGGTGACGTTGCGCGCGTTCTCGAAGATGCGGTCCACCACGTACTCGTACTCGACGGCGCGCGACGCGGGGAAGTGCTCGCCGCCCGCGCTGAACAGCACGCGCGCGCGCGAGAACACCTGGAAGAGCGAAGGGAGAGAGGGGGTCAGAGGAGCATGATAACGGAGGAAAGGGAAGCAGAGCAAAATATTCACAACGGCCAGCACGGCGGATGGGGCGTGGCGGGGCGGGGCTCACCTGCGTGTCCTTGGTGAAGAAGTTGTTGGTGTAGATGTGGACGGCCGAGAAGTTCCTGACGGAGTCGAACTCGAACGTGATCTCGACGGGCCGCGTCTGCCGCGTGTCGTTCTTCCAGCCGATCCACTCGTAGCCTGAATGGAAGGAAATTAATATATGATATCTTTGTTTGGAAACGCAGACTTGTGATCTGTGCTTTACTATTTATTCCTAATTGCAATCATTAAACATCCTTAAATGCTGCCCTTACCTCTTCCTATCCCGAGGGCGTCGACGCGGAAGTTGGTGTGTCCGGTCTCGCCGTCGGTGAGCTGGCCGAGGCCGCCCGAGAGCCAGCCGTCCTTGCGCGCGCCGTCGTAGGTCAGGTCGCGCAGCGCGCCGTCGCCGCCGCGCGGGTCGCCGTCGGGCATCGAGTACGACAGCAGGCCGTCTGAGGGAGGAAGCGGTCAACTTTTCTTCCTTGGAATGTTCTACTCAAAAGGACAACGAGACAAGACGGGCTGAAGGCTTTGAGCAAAGGAAAAAACTCTTTTCTAAAAAAAGTCCTTCGGGCGTACCTGTGTAGGGGCATCCGTACACCTCGACGCGCATGCAGACGGTGCGCGGGTGGTCGCTGTAGGGCACGAAGCGCACGCGCGCCGCGACGATGGGCGGCGTCAGCTGCGACGACTGCGCCAGGTACGTGTTGGTGTTGCCCTCCAGGAGCTGCAGAAGGGGCGAAGAGGGAGAGGATATTAATCATGCACTCTGTTATATGGAGAAGTCAAGAAATGATGGAAGAAAGAAGATGAAAGACGAGTATCTGGGGGGAAGAACTTGTTTCTGTTGCCTTCCAAAAGCTGCAGAAAGGGGGGGAAGGGGAAACGATGATGATATGGGAATAAAAGGGGAAGGCTGAAAAAATAAAAGAATGAAGCCCTTCTAATATAACATTTACTCAGGCGATCTTGTGAATTCGGAAAAGTTAAACTATGCCAAAAAGTTTTCCGTCAAAGTCACGCTGGCTTAGGCCTATCGAGTCGCCATTGTCATAAAGCGGATATCGATCGACAACTTTTATACGGAGATAGAGGATGAGAGTTTTAAAAAGGTGAAAAAAGTAAGGAGAAAGGTTTTCAACTGCTGAGTAGTCTGGGAAGATGGAGGAGGAGGGGGAGGGGGGAGGAGGAGGAGGAGGAGGAGGAGGAGAAGAAAAAGGAGGAAGAGGGGCGAAGAAGTACGAAGATGAATACGAAGATGAAGACAAAGAAGAAGAAGAAGAAGAAGAAGATGAAGAAGAAGAGGAAGACGAAGAAAAAGACGAAGAAAAAGACGAAGAAAAAGAAAAAGAAGAAGAAGAAGAAGAAGAAGAAGAAGAAGAAGATAGAGGAAGAGGCGGAGGAGGAGGAGGAGGAGGAGGAGGAGGAGGAGGAGGAGGAGGAGGAGGAGGAGGAGGAGGAGGAGGAGGAGGAGGAGGAAAACAGCGACTGGTACCCACCTCGTTTCCGCGTCCGTCCGTGTAGGTGACCCAGTGCGCGAGTCCGGGCCGCCAGAACTGCAGCTTGTACTGCCGGGCGAACTCGCGCCCCTGGCCGTTGCCGAAGCGCCCCTGCACCTCCACCTTGGCCACCACGTGCAGGCCGCCCAGGTTCACCTCCAGGAACTCCTTGCCCTCGTTGTACACCATGTCCCGGGGGCACCACGCGCCGCCGCCCGCCTCCACGTGCGCCCTGGGGGAGAGAAAGGGGAAGGTGAGGGGAAAGGCGAATCAGGAATTATCAGAAATGGAGAAATTAAAATTTCATGCGTCTGTCTGTCTCACACACACACACATATGTATACATAAATATATTCATGAAACAGAACAACATAAGAACAACATTAATATTCAGTATGAAAACTACTTAGACAAATTAAGATCGATTCAAGTTTCCTTGCATCACTTTTCCTAACAAACTTGAAAACGAAGACAACAAACAAACAAAACAAAAAGCAAAAAAAAGAGACACACGAACAAATAAACGATCCAAAAAGCAACAAACAAATAAATAAACAACTAAATCACGACATTTTCTCTTTGTCTCTCCGATATGCTTTATGACGAAATGCTAATCACGGTGTCATTAGGAACAGCGGGTCTCTTCGTATTTTTGGGAAAGTTGGACGTCAAGTGACCATAGGCCTATTTGTGGTCAGGTGACACACACACGCAGGTACTGTATGTATATGTGGACTAATATGCGTGCATATATTTAGGCTTATTTACACATCAAAGAGCATGTTCGCACACATTAATTGGATATACAGTGCGATTAACAAACATTCACGCCCACGTTCACACACACACACACACACACACACACACACACACACACACACACACACACACACACACACACACACACACACACACACACACACACACTCACACTCACACACACACCCACAACAATAACAACAACAAAGACAAAAAAAAAACAGGTATAATCTTGATCCTAAATCCAGGTGCTCTGCTTTCATTTTTTCTTTTCTTTCCTCCGCGTTCAAAGTCGGCGCGGCAGGCTTACGGCAGGCTTATAGCAGGCTTAGTCCACGGTAGCCGCTGTCTACCCCCCACCCCCATCCCCGCCCCCGCACCCGCCCCTCCCGCCCCCCTCGCTGACTCGCCGCCGAATCGAGTTCCTTATCGTGTGACTGTGTTGAAAGCCGGGGGTGGGGTGGGGGGAGGGGGGAGAGGGGGGGGGGCAAGAAGCGACTAAGGACACCCGCCCTCAAAGCACTTCAAAAACCTCGCACCGAAGGGTTGGGTGGGGGGAGGTGGGGGGAGAGGGAGGAAAGAGTGGGGGAAGGGGATCGAGGGAGGGAGAAGGGAGGAAGGGGGTGAGGGGCAAGTGGTGGGGGAAGAGGAGGAGAGTTAGTGGAGGTGGTGGTGGAGTGGGGGTGGAGTGGGGGGTGGGGCAGGTGGAGGGGGGCAGTAGAGTAGGTAAAGAGAGGGACAGTAACGGAGAAGGAAACGGAGGAGGAAAATGGGGGAAGCAGCGGATTCAGATATACATACAAACACAGAAAAAACTAACTACAAACATAGAAAAGCAACAAACACAGATAAACAACAATCACCAACAGAAACACACCACACACTATAATCACCCCAACGCATCATTCAACACACACACGCACACACACACACACACACACACACACACACACACACACACACACACACACACACACATACGCACACGCACACACACACACACACACACAAACACACACACACACACACTCACACACAATCCTTTTCAAGTTAATATATTTGCATTTCTATTTTTTCTTTTCTTTTTATCTTTTTTTTCAGATTTTTTTTCTTCTTTTTTTACTTTCCATTTTTTTTTCTCTCTCCAAGGCGTGACTGAGGCGTCTTGAAAGGAGGTGGAAGAGAATGAGGATGACTTGGTCCACTTAATGAGAAAATAATGAATGCCGTTGTTACTCTGCTTGTGTGCGAGGGACGCCGCGGCTGATCGTCTCGGTGTATCTGTCTTTATCTTCGTCTTTATTTTTTCTTCCTCTTTCTCTATACTTTCCTCTTTATTTTCTCTTCCTCTGTGTATTTCTCTTTCTCTTTTCCGCTCTCTTTTTCGTTCTCGTTCTCTCTCTCTCTCTCTCTCTCTCTCTCTCTCTCTCTCTCTCTCTCTCTCTCTCTCTCTCTCTCTCTCTCTCTCTCTCTCTCTCTCTCTCTCTCCTTTCCTATTTCTGTCTCTGTCTCTGTCTCTGTCTCCGTCTCCGTCTTCGTCTTCATCTCCTATACCCTTTCCCTCTCCCTTTCCCTCTCCCCTTCCCCTTTCCCCCTACCTCTTACCCCCCTTCCTTTTTCCCCCCTTCCCCCTTCCCTCTATCCTCTCCCTCTCCCTCTCCCCCATCCTCCCCCTCTCCCATTTTCTCCCCCAAAATTTACACAATGCCAAAAAAAGTTGATTAGAAAACAGTCACACGAAAGGACAAAAAATGACACATCCTTCCCAGCAAAAATGATAACCGCATTACCATAATTATGCACATTAGACGCTAACGAACAACGTCCCGAGATATATAACGAAACTAGGCGAGCCGCGGACGTTCTTTGAAGCCGCCATTACGTTAGGAAGCGCGCTCGTTATACGCCAAGTTCGACAAATGGTAAAATAACGACACTTTTTTTTCCTTGTACTGTTATCTTTCTTTCTTTTTTTCTTTTTAGTTTGTGCGATTATATGGGAGGGGGGAGGAGGGGGTGTTAGAGGAGTGTGTAGGAGGGGAGAAAGGGGGATATTGGAGGTGAGAAAGAGCGGGCGTGTGGGAGGGGGAATGGGGGTGTTGGAAAGGAAAGGGAGGGGGCGTGGAAGGGAAGGAGGGAAAGGGATCGGAGGGAGGGAAAAAGTGCGTGCTGGAGTTGAGAAGGGAGAGAGAGAGAGGGTGGGTGGGAGGGCGCAGGGAAGGGGCGTTGGAAGGGGAAGGGGGAGGAGGGGCGGGGAGGAAAAGCAGGGAGGCAGCGATTAGAATAGACGTGTAGTATATTTATCGACGGGGAAATATCTCTCGGCCTGTGTGTTGGAGCGTATCATTGGGTTTTGGGATACATGCTAAATTTAGAAAGGCTGGGAGGGAGGGAAGGGAGGGAAGGGAGGGAAGGGAGGGAAGGGAGGGAAGGCTGGGAGGGAGGGAAGGGAGGGAAGAAGGGGTAGGAAAAGTTAGTGGGTTGGGCCGAGGGGGGTTGGGAAGGGGGATCAAGGGAGGGATGGGGGGGCAGGTAGTGGGGGAGGGGAGAGGGAGATATATAAGGGCAGTTATAGAAGTTCAATGCTATTTTGAGGAGGGTGAGATAACTTTGTTCGGCGATATACCGGATTGAACTTTGTGCTTTGGGGAAATTGGGATTTGGTTTGTGAACGTTTGTACACATGTTTGTGTGTGTGTGTGTGTGTGTGTGTGTGTGTGTGTGTGTGTGTGTGTGTGTGTGTGTGTGTGTGTGTGTGTGTGTGTGTGTGTGTGTGTGTGCGTGCGTGCGTGTGTGTGCGTGTGTACAAGAGGGGGCGTAAAGAAGGAGGAAGAGGAGGAAAGAGGAAGAGGAAGAGGGGGAAGAGAGAAAGAGAGAAAGAGAGTCAGAGAGACAGAGAGAGATCAGATAAATAGTTACCGAGAAAAAGAGAAAGAGAGCGGAGACAAGACACAGAGAACTAGCCACACTGATAACCAGACAGACAGACAATCAGACCAACAGACTCACACAGAATACCGAATTTGTCCCTCCCCCCCACCCCCCACCTCCCGCCCGCGCAAGTGAAACCATTCTAGCTCATCAGGGTAGCTTCACACTGACAGCTTGAGGTCTCCGCGCTGTCAGTTTGGCATCAGTCAGCACCGAACAATTCTCGTCTATGGTGAAGAAAAAACGGGTTTCGATCTTATCTCTTAATTAACTCACGGCTAGACGTCACCTCCGCCCAGCTTTATAAGTTCCAGAATTCGAGCTGAAGTGGCGAAACGCAAGATGGCGTCGACAGACAAAAACGCATCGCTGATCTTCTTTGGCAAAGGGATCGAAACCCGTTTAGAGAGGGTCTTTGGCAACACCGATCCTTATAAAGAGCGGATCTACCAAAGAAATATGCATGAATATATATTGAAAAATGAGAGAGAAAATAGTAATCGACAGATAAAAAAAAAAAAAAAAAAACTGATTTCCATTTAGGAAATGGGATCGAAACCTGTTTGGAAGAATTTCCAACGCTTGAAGAAAAAAGCATCAGCACCACCGATCCTTAAACAGAACCGATTTACCCGAAAACTACGTATGACCCAACACACAGCAAAAATAACAATAAACACAACAATGAAAAAAGCTGATACAAAAACTAATCGACCGAATCTGCCACCTACATAATCAATCCCGAACAAACGGCTCTTCAGACGCCCTCAGAGCTGACGCCCGAATATGCTCCTTGACGCGTATAATGGCGGTCAATTTGCACGCAGGTCGCCCCCGGGAGTGGCTGATCGCTGTCCATCGGCGGAGGCGATCAGCGCCAGGCGGAGGGAGGGATTGCGGCATTGGATTTGACGTAATATGTGAAGGAGGGGCTGCGGGAGGAGGCGGAGGAGCAGGAGGAGTGGGGGGGGGGGGATGGGGAGGGTTGGGTGATGGTGGGGTTTGGGAATGGTAGTGGGGGAAAGGGAGAGGAAGAGGAAAACAAGAAATAAGAGAAGCAGAGAAGGGGGAAGGGGTGGGAGGTGATGAGGAACAGGACGAGGACGAAAACGTGGAAAAAGAGGAACACAAAATACAGGAAACGAGACAAAACATACAAACAAAACACACAAAAAAGCAATAAAAAAACAACAACAGCAACCACATACCACCCATAAAATGAAGGACGACGCAAATCACAGAACATTAAAGACAACAACAAACAAAATCACTAAAAAGTAGGAGTAGCCCTTACCTTCCATAGATGGCGTTGACGGCGGCGTCGAAGTAGGAGGACGCCGAGATGTGTTCGTCGGGGATGGCGCCAGATTCCATTCCGAGGGCGGCGTCGCAGCGTCCTGAGGGGGAGACAAGGATGGGCGTCAGGATTTGAGATTTTAACTTTGTTTTGACTGTGTTTGTTTTGATTAATATTATTGTTGTCGCATTGGTAATTGAGTGATGTTTTGAGAAGAAATGCGATGGGGAAAGATGATGGGTCATGAGTGAATGAGTGAATGGTTGACGGACTGACTGACAAATAGACAGGTAAACTGATTGACTGACAGCCTGATATAGTATAAGAGAGAGAGAGAGAGAGAGAGAGAGAGAGAGAGAGAGAGAGAGAGAGAGAGAGAGAGAGAGAGAGAGAGAGAGAGAGAGAGAGAGAGAGAGAAAATAAAGACCGATAAAGACACAAAACCCCAATCAAGCACCCGATCCCGCGGACCCGAAACCCCCAAACAGAGCGATTCACGGACACGAACACGAACTGACAGCCGCGCAAACCTTCCCGGACAGCGCCCCCAGACAGCTTCCTCCCGAGACCCCGACCTCAGCCACGGACAGCGCCGGAGCCTAGCCAACCCAGCTCACCTGCGTCCAACATATCACGTAACAATTTAGAGGTTTGGTCAACAGGTACCCTTGGGAGACGGGCGAGGGGCGTGGCGGGATTAGGGCGGGCTGTGCTTGGGTGCGTTCGGGGGCGGTGGGCGGGTCTCTTGGAGGGGGTGGGTGCGTGGGTGGGTTGATGGGTGGGTGGGCAAGCGGATCATTGGATTGATGGATGGATGGGTGGGTGGATGGATGGGTGGGTGGGTGGGTGGGTGGGTGGGTGGGTGGGTGGATGGATGGATGGACGGATGGATGGATGGATGGATGGATGGATGGATGGATGGATGGATGGATGGATGGATGGATGGATGGATGGATGGATGGATGGATGAATGGATGGATGGAAAGTTAGATAGAGAGTGGGTGGGTGGGTGGGTGGATGGATGGATGGACGGATGGATGGATGGATGGATGGATGGATGGATGGATGGATGGATGGATGGATGGATGGATGGATGGATGGATGGATGGATGGATGGATGAATGGATGGATGGAAAGTTAGATAGAGAGTTAGATAGAAAGAGATAGACGGACAGACAGATAGAGGGATATGTATATATAGAGATAGATAGATAAATAAATCACTTGAAAGACTGATAAATCGATAGACAGACATAAGCACACCCATTCACACCTGCTAAACTCTCCCATGTCATTACATAAGAACTAAAGCAAATATGCCTTGCTAATTACCTATATTCAAAAACATTTTCGTACTATACTGACCGAAGTGCACATAGACAAGCACACACACACACACACACACACACACACACACACACACACACACACACACACACACACACACACACACACACACACACACACATCCAACACACACACACATCCAACACACACACACATCCAACACACACACACATCCAACACACACACACATCCAACACACACACCAACACACTACACCCAAACACACAAACATCCAAACGCACACAGACACTCGCATTAGGCGGTGGCAGCGGCAGGTGTTGTCTCGTAAGTAACTGAACACCTGTGCGTAGCTAGGGCCTCCTGTGGGTGCGGTGGGAAGCCTGTCCCGCCTCGTTAGCATACGGGAACACTGCCTCGTGTATTTATGCTGGTGTGCGTAGTCGTCTTTGCTTAAATACATTGCTTTGGGTGATATAGGTGTGTGGGTATGGTGGGGGGGGGGGCAAGGGAGGAGGAGGAGGAGGAGGGAGGGGAGGAGGAGGGAAGAAGGATGAGGGTGGTGGTGGTGGTGGTGGTGGTGGTGATAGGTGTGGGGGTGGGGGGGGTGGGGGTGGGGGTGGGGGGTGGGGGTGGGGGTGGGGGTGGGGATGGGGGTGGGGGTTGGCGTTGGGGTTGGGAGTTGGGGTGGGTGTGGGAGTTGGGGTTGGGGGTGGTGGGTGTGGGTGTGGTAGATGTGGTGATATGTGTAGTGGTGGGGGTGGGGGTGGGGGTGGGGTTGGGGGTGGGGATGGGTGTGGGGGTAGTGGACATGTTAAGTAGCTCGCTGAACGTGGAGATCCACGTACGTGCGTGGTAAGAAAATGGAGAGGGTGGGGAAGATAAAGAGGAAGAAGGGATTAAGAGCCAATGATACGCGTGTGGATGACTTCGACCGCGGATCAGGGCTGTGCAGATGAAGATATCAACATGACTCTTCGTGCGGAGATCTGTATCTGCAACTGCACTGCGTGTGTGGGTGGGTGAATATTCGTACGCATGTAATACATACATATATATATATATATATATATATATATATATATATATATATATGTATATCCAATTTCTTCCTTATACATTCTCTATCTCTCTTCGTCTCTCTCTCTCTCTCTCTCTCTCTTTATCAATCATTCTGAAACGACCACAGGACAAAAGAAACCAAATGAGAAGAAAATTGAAAAACAAAAAATATAAACTACACATACACAATAATAACGAAAATAAAATGAGAAACAGAAGAGATAAAATCGCCACCTTGTTCGGAGCCGCGAAGACACTATCGCAAGAAACAAAAGAGCATCACCTGAATACGATTCGAACTTCGATTAGGATCTCACGATAACGACGCGGCGGTTCGGATCTCTTATATGAAGACATTAAGCTAGCAGGAGAGGGGATCGCGCGCGCCAGTGTTATCGAATAGATGAAAGATTGATTAAAATAGAGAGATGGAGAGAAAGAGATAAGAGGGAGGGAGGGGGAGGGGAAAGAAGGGGAGTGGGAGGGTTAGGGGGAGGGAGGGGAGCCGAGGTGGAAAGAAAATTAATGAAATGAAAAGAATAGGGGGTGACGAGACACACAGACACACACACACACAAACACACAAACACACACATACACAAATACACACAAACACACACACACACACACACACACACACACACACACACACACACACACACACAGATACACACGCACTAAAAACACACACACACACACGCACAAAAACACACACCACACACACAGACACAGATACACACGCACACATACACATACACATACACATATGCACACACACGCACAAACACAAACACACACACGCGCGCACAAACACACACATACACACACTCACTCACATACCTGTCTGGAGGCAAGCGGCCCGCGGCACGAGGGCGAGGAGCACCAGCGGGAGCAGCACCGGAGGGTCCATTCTGGCTGCCAGGTCACGCCCCAACCACCATCTAAGACGCGAGAAATTATCTTCTTCTTTTCACTCTTATTATTATTATCACTCTCCTCTTCTTTTCTCTCTTTTTGCACCTCTTCTTGATTTCCTTTTGCCTTTCTCACTTTTTTTTTCTTTTCACTGTTTGTTTCTTGTAAACATTTTACCCTTAATCAATGTCAAAAAGAGAGTTATCAATCACGTTCTTAATAACTTTAAAGACATCTCAGTTGCACAGTTTTGCAATATCCTGCAATATTACGGAGGGATTGCAAGCTTGTGGTTTCTGCAGCGTCACTGATTACCTGAAGAGAAAAGAGAAAAAATTAACATATCAATTTTCGTATTCAATTTAAGTCTCATGTCACGAGGACATTAAAAGATATTAACACTTTTATTCAAGTATTACCAGTGGGATATAAATATGATTTCCATAAAAAATCATTTTCCTGAAAACGATATTTACATTACCTGAATATTAATTAACTATCCTTATGAATCATACTTTAAATCAATTATATGAACTATGTGTATGTATGTTTCTGTATAGATGTATAGATGTATGTATGTATGTATGCATGTATGTGTGTGTGTAAGTACATTTGTATGTATAAATGTATGTAAAATTATTCATGAAATTGGGAAGAAGCCACCTCTACATCTCCCCCCTCCCCCTCCCCCTCCCCCCCAAAGTAATATCAGATAAAGGCAATAGATGAATAACAGTAATAAATAAACAGCCAATCTGATGAAAGATAAACAAATCAGTGGATAACATCGAAATAATAATACAAGCGTAGATAACAATAAGCACGAAGTCTATTCACTATTCGCTTGAGGGCGGGCGGGCAAGGGCGAGAGGGCGGAGGAGTTCAAATGATGGGCGTGCGGTCTGGTTAGATCAGACGGGCGTGCGGCCGCATAAATGGGCGTGAAAAGGACGAGAAGAGAGGAGGGTGTGGACGTGGGTGGAGGGGAACGAAAGGGGTGGAAAGGGGAGGAGGGGGAAGAAAGGGAGGGAGGGGAATGGGGAGGGGAAGAAAGAAGAGAGAAGAAAGGAAAGGAGGGGAATGGGGAGGGGAAGAAAGGAGAAGGAGGGAAGAAAGGAGGAGGGGGGGAAGGAAGATGAAGGGATAAGGGAGAGGAAGGAAGATGGGAAAGGGAGAGGGGACGGAGAAGGATGGGGAGGATGGGGGGAGAGGGAGGAACGAGAAGAGGATAGAGAAGGTGTTTTTGGGTGGGTAGAGAGGGGAAAAGGGAAGAGGGAGATGTAAAAAAGGATATAGAAGGGGGAATTTAGCAGGGAATGATGAAGCCCAATAGATAGGCACCACAGCGATAGTGAGATTGAATCATGTGGTTTGGGAGAGCGATGGGGGAAGGAAGGGAAGAAGAGGAGGACGAAGAAGATGAAGAAAGAAAGAGAAGAAGAAAGAAAGAGTAGGAGGAGGAGGAGGAGGAGGAGGAGGAGGAGGAGGAGGAGGAGGAGGAGAAAGTGATTATGAAGAATGAAAATGAGCAGAAGAAGAAATAGCAGAAGAAGTAGGAGGAACAGGGGGAGGAGGAGGAAAAGGAAAAGGAGAAGGAGAAGGGGAAGGAGAAGGATGGGGGAGGATGAAAGAAAAAAGAAGGAGAAGAGGAGGAAGAAGAGGGACAGAAGCAGAGTACAAGTACAAGAAAGAGGAGGATGAAGAAAAAGAGAATAAATAGGAAGAGAAAAAGGCGGTTGATAAGCTAGAGATTACTGAAAATCGTCCAATAAAGAAAGAAAGAAGGAAAGACAATAACCTAATCAGAAGAGAGAAGAAGCGAAGTAAATCAGTCCATCCGAAAAGTCGGGCATCCCCTGATCCCATTACCCCCCCCCCCCCCGACCCCCACATTGTCCAGCTTATTAACCCCCCCTCTCCCCTCTCCCTCCCCCTCCCCCGTCCCTCTCCCACCCATCGGCGAGGGCGTGGGCGATAACGCAGCAATCCATTAAACGCAGCGGCGACGGAGACACAAACTACGTCATCATCTAACATGGCGGCGCCTTTGGATCCCCCGCCTTCGCTCCGAGGGAGATCCTACTTAAGACTTTTCTCTTCTCCTCTCCTCTCAGGCGGGAAGTGAGGGGAAATGAGGAGGGGAATCAGGTCGTTTAAAGGGGTGGGTCATTTCCTCATTTCCCGGGTCTTGTTATTGAGTTCTGATCGCCCCAATATCTGCTTTTATGATCTGCCTCGGCGTGATTGTCGTTCCTTCACAGCGAACTCGCGCCATTACCTCGTCCTGCGGAGGGCTGGTCACGTGACCGTTGGGATGGTCATCTCGCAAAGTCTCGCCATATCTCGCATATCTGTCTATCGATCCATATGTCTGTCTATCGATCTTTTCTCGCTTCTGGCCATCCACCATATATAGCTGGTGATTAAAAAAATGTATTGCTTCTTGGTTTGCTTGATGTTTGATTAAGAAATAGAAGGAAAAACAAATAGAAAGAGAAAGCGAAAGACAAGGAAAAGAGAGATAAACAGAAAGATAAAGAAAGAGATAGAGAAAAACAAAAAGAAAGACCACAAGAGAGAGAGGGAACGAAAAAGAAAAAAAAAAAGAAAGAAAAGAGAGAGAGAACACAACAAAGCGAGGGCGGAATCAAGCATGGAAATCAGACGAAATAATAATCATAACAACCAGCGCCCAGGCAGAGGCAGATGGCACGTCACTCACAATATAAATAAGGCAGAGGCCATAATCACAAAAAAAAAAACTGGTTTCACATTACACTCTTTTGATAAGGACTCAACCCTTCAGCCTGGATCATATAGATTAAGGGGATAATGTCATTTTCCTTTCCTATAGACTGAAGGGTGGAACTCCCATAACAAAAAGAAAAAAAGAAAAAATAATCTTTCCCTTCCTTTCTCTCTTGTTATTTCCATCTTTCTCTCGCCTTCTTCGGTGTGTCTTTTTTCAGAGCAATCAGACAACAGCCTTCTACTCCTTATTTGTCTGATCAGCTGACGGATTTTTATGCATGACAGACAAGACCGGAGGAGGACAGTCGCCGTAACGAGGTCTTTGTAGGCTTCTCGTGACAGGCTTGACAGTTCTCCCACACTCCTTCAAGACGTCATGCCTCCTGTCTTTATCTCCTTGACAGCCGGGCTTGTTTGGTTATTGGTTATTCTTGCTTATCTATCATTTTTTTTTTTTTTTTAGTTCGTCGTGAATGATGGGTTTGTGTTTTTTATCTTTTTTTTGTAGTTTTTTATCGCTCGGAGAATTAATTGCTATTGTGAGAATCTCTTCATCTTTCCTTGAGGTGTTTTTCTCTCTAATTTGAGTGTTTCTGATATTAATTTTTATCTTTCTTTTCTTACCCTTTGCTCTTAGTGTAAGGCATTGGGCCTAAGCTCCTTAACTATCTCTGCCTAACTGCCTGTGTTTCCTTTCACTTTGTCTATCAAGCTTTTTTTTCTCTCTCTACCTTTCTCTCTTCCTTCCACCCCCCCCCCCCTAGTAACCCACTCTCAACCTCTTTCACCCTTTATCGTCGACCCACCCTTGCCCCTTTCCCTCCCCCTCCCTTGCCCCTCCCTTACCCACTTATACCTTCAATCTCCCTCCCTTATTCTGGAGTCACGCCCTCACACTCTCTTTAACCCTTGTCTTTCTTCTCCCTGTTTTATCAACCCTTTTCTGCCTCCTCTTTTACCCCTTTTCACTATTCTACGCCCTCGCTTCTATCCCCTCGTTACGGTCTTCCAGCCTCCTTGTTAACACTGGTCTTTTCTTCTGTTTTCTCTCTCTTCTTCTTCTTTTTCTTTTTCTTTTTCTCGTTGTGTTGATGGTGGGTCATAATGGATGCGGCTAAATCTCCCCTTTTCTCACTTCAGCACGTATAAAGTCGATTTCTCTCTCTTTTTTTTCTCTCTTTTTGAATGTCTGTCTCAGCCTCCCCCTTTCTGTCTTTCTCTTTCAGTTTCTTTTCCTTTTCTTTCCTTCTTTCCTTTTTGTCACTTTCCCTCCATCCAGTCTATCTGTCTCTGTCTCTGTCTCTCTCTCTCTCTCTCTCTCTCTCTCTCTCTCTCTCTCTCTCTCTCTCTCTCTCTCTCTCTCTCTCACTCTCTCCCTCTTCCCTTATAGCATTACACCATCCTTCCCCCCTTATGTCCTAACACCCCTTAACACAATCACTCCCTTTTCCTCTCTCTCCCTCCCCCCTTACCCCCCCCCCCCCGCCACACGCAGAGGCCGAATACAATAACTAACAAAAGAGCTGGACGCCATATCACATTTTTTCCCCCTCTCTCTCTTCCTGCTTCTTAACCTGGACCTTTGACGTTCCCGCCGCTTATAATACGATGAAAGGAAGTTGATTTGCATACCGCCTCCCCGGGCAATACGGGGGAGGGGTGACGGTAGGAAAGGGGGGAGGGGGGGAGGGGAGGAGGGAGGGAGGGAAGGAGCGAGGGAGGGAGGGAGGGAGGGAGGGAGGGAGGGAGGGAGGGAGGGAGGGAGGGAGGGAGGGAGGGAGGGAAGGAAGGAGGGAGGGAGGGAGGGAGGGAGGGAGGAAAGGAGGGAGGGAAGGAAGGAAGGAAGGAGGGGGTCGAGTTGTACTATTGTGCCGGCGAAAAAGAGCGATTTGGCAACTCGGCCATCTGGGAGTGTTCAGATTTCACCAGATTTTTTAATTGCTGCGGGCGGTTGTGTTCCGGTATTTTAAGGGTCGTTTGTAGTTTTTATTATTTCCTTTCTTTTGTCTTTTTCATCATTTATTACTTTGTGGGCACTAGTTGGAATAAAGGAATGGAATAAGAGTTTATGGTCTAAGGAGAACTATTGCATTTCAAGTAATATTCAATAACAACAATAGCAATGGCACTCAAAGCAATAATATTTGCGATGATGATATAAGCAATAGTAACAATGATAATATTACTACTGAAAATAATAATACTTATAATAATAACAACACTAAGAATGATCATAGCAACAACAACAAAACAACATTAACAATAATAAAAAATAATAACATTAACAATAGTAAAAACAAAATAATAATAATAACAAAGATAATATACCACTACTACTAATAACAATAATAAAAATAATAATGGCTATAATTATAACAACAAGATGTAACAAAATAAAATAGAGCAACATTTAGCAGTTGAATCAACCACAAGGCAATCATCTTGATAATCACTTCCGACTCCAAGCACGCAAACCTAATTTCATGCATCAGATCCTAGGGCAACGGCACACTGCCTAAAAGCAACGGATTTCTAAGCTGTTTTGAGTTCGAGGAATAAAGTATGGTGTTTTTTTATGTTTGATTATTTGGAAGGAAATGCAGTGTAGGGAAGGGAGGAAGAGAGGAAGGCGGCGAGGGAGAGGGGGAGAGAGAAGAATGGATGGGTGGTGGGCGGAAGGGAAGAAAGGAAGGGGCAAGGGGAGGAGGGAGGGAGGGAGGGAGGAAGGGGGGGAGAGAGAGAGAGAGAGAGAGAGAGAGAGAGAGAGAGAGAGAGAGAGAGAGAGAGAGAGAGAGAGAGAGAGAGAGAGAGAGAGAGAGAGAGAGAGAGAGAAAGAGAGAGAGGCAAAGAGACAAAGACAGAAAAAGAGAGAGAGAAAGATCACAGACACACAGGCACACAACGACAAAGAGAAATGAAAGACCAAACGCGGTGCAGAGGTAGCCCAGCCAACTAAACGACAGAGCAAGACGGCAAGGCAGCTCCCTCCTTAAAAGCAACTTCGACAGCCCCGAACGCAAGCCAGAACAAACAAGCCAAAGACCATTAAGTTAAACCTTGTCCCCTTTTTAACATACAACCTTGTTAACGAGAACCGGGCGGCGGCACTTTATAATGGGGCTATTTGTACGGTACCGGCGAGCACTAGTGAACTCATACCCCCTTTTATAACATATTATTTACAAATATCTGATGGATAGGATTACCTTTTTTAACGTTTTGATAGGCATTGGGAGTAGTCTCTCTCTCTTTTTTATCTTTTCTATTTTCTATTCTAAAAGGATTATGTAAAACTGATGAAGGACTGCTGAGTGGCTTTCCTGGCTGTATGAATGAATGATTCCATTGACAAATTGGGATAAAGTGTTTCTGAATCAGTAAAAGGCGAAATGAAAGGTATAAATGAATAACGAGGTATATTTTTGGCCGGGTCAACGCGCAGGCAGGTTAAATGCAGATACATCCAGGTAAGCTCATACACAGATTCTGATACATGCTCACACATAGACTGTCTGTCTGTCTGTCTGTCTGTCTGTCTGTCTGTCTGTCTGTCTGTCTGTCTGTCTGTCTGTCTGTCTGTCTGTCTGTCTGTCTTGTCAAAGTCTCTCCACCTGATGCACCAGGATGATGAGTAAAAAGAACAACACGAATACAAATGCAAAGAAAGCTAAGAATCAAAGAAAAGCAGAATCCGAAAGAGAAATTCCGAATCATTCCAGAAACCGCGAAGCCTCCTTCGGGCAATCTCTTCGCTTGCCATTCACTTTCTTTTCTCTTTTTCTTTCCTTCCCTTTCTTTTTTTGCCCTTTTCTTTGCTTTGGCACTTTTCTTGTTTTCTACCTAGTTCTTTTTCTCTCTCTCTCATGATACGTATTTCTCTCCACTTCTTCTCTTTCTCTTTCTTCCTCCCTCTCCCTCCCTCCCTACCTACCTCCCTCCCTCCCTCCCTCCCTCCCTCCCTCCCTCCCTCCCTCCCTCCCTCCCTAGCCCTACCCAACCTCCCTCTCACCCTCCCATCCACCCAACTATCTTCCCTCCCTCCCTCCCTCCCCCCACACCCACTCCCTCCCACCCAGGTTATCACGCATGTAAATAGACCTTAGCCTGTAATCACGTGTTATCTCAAAGTTTACGATTTCATATTCACGGATTCCCCCTTCCTTCGCCCCCGCCCCATGATTTAAACTTGGAAACTATTACAAAACTAATAACTTTCGAGTTTCACTTCTGTGGGTGTTGCTGTTGTGCTTGCTTTTGTATTTTGTTGGTGTTGGATAGTTTTTGAATTAGAATTAGTTTTAGAATTGATTTATTTACTCTAAGTGCTCTGTTTATCTATTCATTCGTCTATTTATGTATCTATATTTGTTATCTATAAATTAATTTGCTTATCTATTTCTATGTGTGAGGGCGTCCGTTTGTTTTACTTCTAATCTTTTTGCTTCCCATGCTAACAATATACAATGAACAGAGTATAAGGGTAAGAAAACATTTGATAAGAAATTGATAATCATATCTATGTTCATAACAAAAACGTAGATGAATAATTATGTCGATCAACCTACTACAGGGAAGACGCAGCGACGAAATTGGGATATAATTTCCGTAGAGTTTACACACCTTATGTCGAATGTAGAATGGAATGAAGGGAGACAATTTAAACTGGTAATAACTGAACGATAAAAGGACTGGCAAACGAATGAGGAATGGGAGAAAAATAAGAAAGATAAAATATAAGATGCTAGCGAAGGAGGAAAAAGAAAGAAGGAAAAAGAAATAAGATGTGAGAAAAGGAGAAAAAAGAAAGTAGTGAGAAATAATAAAGATGCGAGAGGGATAAAAAGGTCAAAACAAAGAGGGGAAAAGCCTGAGAAAGGGGGAATATTATCGATACTTTCGTTCTCATGGCGTTCGAATAAGTGAAAGCCGGTTAATAGCATAATAGGTGGGAGGTGGAAGGTGGGAGAGGGAAGAGGGGAAGAAGAGGGAGGATAAGGGGAGTGGGGAAGGGAGAGGGGAATAGGGAGAAGGGAAAGGGAAAGGGGAGAAGGGGAGGGGAAGGAAAGGGGGAAGGGAGGAAGGAGAGAGGAGAGAGGTAAGAAGCTAGATAAGGATAGAATAGGAAGATAGGTCGAGGGGGGGGGGGGGACGTGGAGGGGAAGGAAAGAGGCGAAAGGGAAAAAAAGAAGAGAGGGAGAAGGTAGGAACTAGAGAATTACAGAAAGGGAAGATAGGTCGAGGGGAAAGGTATAGGGGGAGAAAACCTCTTTCCAAAACCATTATCGACGCTCTTCCTGGTTTTAACTAAAGGGAACACACGAGAAATGAGACGCCGTTCTTTGTTCTCGCCACACGTAAGAGACATTTATCGATAGGGAAGAACGGGACACGCAGAGGAGATTCAGTCTGTCCTTGTTCCTTGTTCTCCACACGCGCAAGAGATATTTATTGACAGGGAAGGATGCTAAATCACACGCCATTCCGAGTTGTGAGGATGACAATGCTCTCGCGACTCGATTAATGATCCTCCTGTATGCCTACGACAGGGGATAATATAACATTAATTCATCGTGTTCCGATGAATATTACATGGGCTCTTGGATAAAAGAGGGGTGATGAGGGGGGGGGGGTGATGGGGGAGGTCGATAGATGGGTTAAATAGAGGGTAAGAGATGGGTGGATTGGGATAGATGCTAATGAGATGGAAATGGGTTGAAATGGGTGGCTGTTGGGTTGATGCGATGGATTAACGATGATGGGAGTGACGATGACGATGTTGGAGGGAGGGAGGGAAAGGGGGAGAAAGAGGGGGGGTGGGAGGTAGAGATAGAGAGAGAGATGGATAGATATACAAATAGAGAAAGAGATAGGTATATATAGAGATATTCACACAGAGATATTGAACAAGACAGCGAGAGAGACAGAGAGATAGGTAGAGGCAAAAGGACTGAACAGATATACAAGTAGACCAAGAAACAAAAAGAGAAAGACGGAGAAAGAGAGAGAACGCTCTTGCAATACACGATAATCCCTGTACAAATGTTACCATTGCAAAAACCGCATTTGACGTAAACCGAATTAGCATACACGATAATGTCAGCACACAAGAACCTTTGTTATTTACAAAAGCTTTCAACGTGGATATTCCTGCAAGAAACCTACAGAAATTGTTATATACGATTTATTTATCTTTATTTGATCTGCAATAACATTAAACAAATCACATACTCATTAACAAAATATATTAGTTGAATAAACGACGAGGTATTCATTAAAACAAACAAAAAAGAGGCGGTGACCTATTCCTTGCAACTTTCCAGGCTTATCCTAATAATTTAAACAGGATTCTCTTCTCCTCTGTTTGCCTGATCGGCGTTGCATGCATGATTCATTTCCACGGTGCATGTTACCTTTAAAACCCCCGGAAGGAGCCAAAGTTCTTCTTTAAATGCTGGGGGATATTTCTGGCCTTTCAGAGCTTGGATGGATTGACTATTCGTGTTTTTTTGCTTTGTTTTTTGTGGCTTTCTTCTTTTTATTATATATATATATATATTAGATGGTTCCTTATTTTCCACGTTTTCCTTTTATTCTCCTCTCTTTTTATCAATAAAAAAAATCGACCACTCCCACCAAAAACAATCACGCCATTTAAACCAATCAATCGATCCCCCAGCCCCCCAGCCCCCTCCCCCTCCCCCCTCTTAAGCATCCGTCCCACAGCGCTTCCTCATCTCCCTTCCTCAGCATCCGAATCGTACACGAGATAATCGCCGTCTGAGGGTAGTTCCAATCCCGAATTAGTGATCGATAGGAACCTAATCTCTGTGGGACGAGGCTGAGCTTGATGTCCGACACGATTCGCTAATCCCTGGCCAGAAGCATACATTATTATGGCCTCCAGGAGTGTGTGGGAATGAGCTGGATTTTTATTGTTTTGTTTTGTTTTTTTTTGTCTTTTTAATCATCTTCTTTTTTCTATTCTTTGTTTTAATTTTTCGGGGTAAAAATCTGGGAGCACAATATTTTTTCTTCGTTTTTTTTATATTTAATTTTATTTTATTTTAATTTTGAGAGCTATATTTTTTTGGTGGGCGTTTTTCCTTTATTTATATTCATTTTGCATCTTTAATCGATCATTATGATCTTATTCCACTTTATCTATTGATTTAATTATCTCTATATGGCTATGGTAGTATTCGTTTTGTGTAAATAATTTTCTTTTTGACTTTTTGGGGGGCTGCGTCGTCTTAACATTTTCTTTTTTTTGCTTCTTCGTCATTATCTGTATTTGGCCTTATCGCTTCGGTTATCTTGGCTTCTGCATTGCCTTGCCTTGTCTGCCTCCCACGACATGGTAATCGGGATCTCTCTCTCTCTCTCTTGGTCTTGCTCTTGCTCTCTCTTCTCTCTCTCTCTCTCTCTCTCTCTCTCTCTCTCTCTATCATCTATCTATCTATCTATTCTCTCTCTCTCTCTCTCTCTCTCTCTCTCTCTCTCATCTCTTCTTCTCTCTCTCTCTATCTCTCTCTCTCTCTCCTCTCTTCTCTCTCTCTCTCTCTATCTATCATATCTCTCTCTCCTCTCTCTCTCTCTCTACTCTCTCTCTCTCTCTCATTCTCTCTCTCCTCTCTCTCTCTCTATCTCTCTCTCTCTTCTCTCTCTCTCTCTCTATCTATCTATCTTCTCTTCTCTCTCTCTCTCTCTCTCTCTCTCTCTCTCTCTCTCTCTCTTCTTCTATCATCTTCTCTCTATCTATCTCATCTTCTATTTTCTCTCTCTCTCTCTCTCTCTCTCTCTCTCTCTCTCTATCTACTCTCTCTCTCTCTTCATCTCTCTCTCTCTCTCTCTCTCTCTCCTATATATCTATATTCTCTCTCTCTCTCTCTCTCTCTCTCTCTCTCTCTCTCTCTCTCTCTCTCTCTCTCTCTCTCTCTCTCTCTCTCTCTCTCTCTCTCTCTCCTAAAAAATAATCGAAATCTCTTTATAAAAAATGCATTGATCCCATAACTGCGACTACAATATCCTATTAATGATAATAGGATATTGCATCACAGTTCATCTGCGTTACGTGTTTAATTTTGTAAGTTCATTAACCTTAATTTCGTGTCATTCTTCACCTGATCATTACATTTCACATTACACGCACCAAAATATCAAATATCGTACATCCATTTCTTGAAAAATGCATAACATTTTTCTAGGTGTATTTGTGGATGTATTCACACATGCGTTCATAGACTCTCTCTTCACCCTCCCCTCTTCCCACCTTCCCCACCTCTTTCTTCTCTAACCCAAACCACCCCTCTCTCTTCTCCCCCCCCCCTCCTCCTCCTCCCCCCCCCCCTTCTCTCCATTCCCATCGCCCTCCGTCCCTCCTCCTTCTTCCTACCCCTATCCCTTCTCCTTCTCTTTCTCCCCCTCCTCCTTTTCCTGATCCCTCTCCCTATCCACTCCTTCCCACTCCCCTCCCCTTTCTTCTTCCTATCTATCCCTCTCCTTCCCCCCTGCCCTCTCCTTCCTTACCCCCCCCCCCCTTTACACGCGCACCAGGTCACATGATCCGGCCGACGGACACGTGGGCGTGGCAGGGAGACAGAGGATGGGGAGGGCAGGGGCAGGGGGGGTACAGGAAGCCCAGACGAGACAGGGAGTGACAGGCGGGCAGGCATGGAGGGGATGACAGGGTCGTGTGACACCTCCACACCCTGTCACAATCGTTACCCGTTCCCACGACCTGCCGGAGATAAGGGAGGAGAGGGTAGGGAGGGGAAGGGGGAGAGGGGAAGGGGGGGGGTAGGGGAGAGGTAGCTGGAAATGATACTGTAGGTAGGGAAGTGAGATAAGAGAGGATGATGGGAGGGAGGAAAGAAAGGAAGGAGGAAGAGAAGGAAATGAAGGAGGGAGGGAGGAAGAGGGTGAGAAGGGGGCAAGAGAAAGCGAGAGAGAGAGAGAGAGAGAGAGAGAGAGAGGAGAGAGGAGAGAGAGAGAGAGAGAGAGAGAGAGAGAGAGAGAGAGAGAGAGAGAGAGAGAGAGAGAGAGAGAGAGAGAGAGAGAGAGAGAGAGAGAGAGAGAGAGAGAGAGAGAGAGAGAGAGATCCCATGTTCCCCAAAACCGGAAAATAACACGCCATACAATAATATTACCCAACAACGAAACGAGACTTGATATACCTCAAAAAATAAGAAAAATAGAGAGAAGAGAGCGAAAAAACGAATAACCCGCGATATCTGCCCAACTTAATGTCTAACATCGTTTAGGTCGGCGGTCTCTGCTTACACGCCGTCAGCTGTCTGGCGTCCTGCGGGGGATCCACGGTGAAGCTAACCCATCTCTCACGGTCAAAATAACCCGGGGAAGCTACCCTACTCTAATTACTAAATGTGTGTAGAAGTAATAGATAATTCAATTTCTATTATACGCTGGAAGTGATCTCATTACCGAAGAACAATATTTCTTTTTTTTTAACCGACAGGTAAAAGTTTAAAATAATTGGCGCGTAAACACCCTTTTTTTAAGGCAACCTTTGACAAATACGAAATTTTGTTCTCGTTGACTGACAAACGACAGAGCTGTTACCCGGTGAGGCTAACGCGATTCACATCAACATCCACAATATCTCTGAATCCACGGTGAAACTACCCGCCCTGTTTTAATACACGTTTCGGCTATCTGTCACTACCATAATTGTTGTCTACGGGATGGCCAGATAAGAAAGAAGTTCCATGACATCTGCCTGTCACACAAACCGCTCCGAACACCCGGCTTTTAAACTGCGCTCCACCCAACTCCGCATATATTTGGATACTGAGGGGGAAAAATCGCAAAACCGGAGGAGAGGGAGGGGGATATGAAGAGGAAGAGGGACAGGGAAAGAGAGGGAGAGAGAGAGAGAGAGAGAGAGAGAGAGAGAGAGAGAGAGAGAGAGAGAGAGAGAGAGAGAGAGAGAGAGAGAGAGAGAGAGAGAGAGAGAGAGAGAAAGAGAGAAAGAGAGAGAGAGAGAGAGAGAGAGAGAGAGAGAGAGAGAGAGAGAGAGAGAGAGAGAGAGAGAGAGAGAGAGAGAGAGAGAGAGAAAGACAGAAAGAGAGAAAGAGAGAAAGAGAGAAAAGAGAGAAAGAGAGAAAGAGAGAGAGAGAGAGGAAGAGAGGAAGATAGTCACAAAACCCTAACGAAAGAAAACGACATAACTAGACGAAGAAAGAGAGAAAGACAAAAAAATAAAAAAGATCGCGAGTGACATAAAGACAAGAATAAGAGAAATACACACAGACCCAAAAAGACCGAGAGATATAACACAAAACAAATTAAAAAAAAAAAAATGAGAATGAGGGCGAGGGAAAGAGAGAGAGCCAGCGAGAAAAGGCTCTCCTCGCCGCCATGCTGGGCTCGTGCAACACCTTCCCTGGTTAATTGGTAAAGTTTAAAAAGAACGGCCTTCGTCCCACATGCTAATATCTGGCTCGAGGTAGAGAGGAGGAGCAGGAGGAGAAGCAGGAGGAAGAGGAGCAGGAGGAAGAGGAGGAGGAGGAGGAGGAGGAGGAGGAGGAGGAGG
This sequence comes from Penaeus chinensis, assembly GCF_019202785.1. NCBI lineage: Eukaryota > Metazoa > Arthropoda > Malacostraca > Decapoda > Penaeidae > Penaeus > Penaeus chinensis. The sequence goes on from NC_061858.1 coordinate 15,873,349, forward strand.
AGGAAGATGAAGAGGAAGTAGAAGAAGAAGAAGCGTCAGGGAAAACCAAAACCAAAAAATAACGAAAAAAGGAAAGAAAAAAGAAATAGAGGCCGTTATCCTTTGATTAGTTCGTTCTTGGGGGAGAATAGTAAGGGGGGGGGGGGAGAAAGAAAGAAAAGTTCTTGGGGATTCCCCCGCTCTTTCCTTACCCCCCCCCCCCCCTTCCACAAATGCCAAAAGTTAGTGGGATGGGCATCGCGATTGGCATTCCTGTGCTGCTTGCCATATTACGTCAGTGAGCTTTTTAGTTATGGGCATTAATTAGTCCCCTTCCTCCCCTCCTCCTCCTAATTCCTCCCCCCTCCTCCTTATTCCTTCTTCTCTTCTCCTTCTTTTTCTTTACCTTCCCTCCCCCGTCTTTCCTCCTTCTCTTTCCCTTCTCTTTCTCCGAATTCCTTTACCGTCCTCCCGTCTTCTCTCTTTCTTCCCTATCTTCTCTCTCCTATTCCTCGTCTTTCCTCTTCATCCCGTCCCCCCCCCCCCCGTCATTTCCTTCTACACGTAAGAAAGAAAAAGAATGCTGTAATAAAATCAATTACAGGGTTAGTTGGTACTGGAATTTTATAACTTCCTGGATCTCGCATAAAAACCGGAAGTGGCTAGGTTTTGTTTGTAAAATATAGTGATAATTATTACTATTATTAATAACTGTTGTCGCAGTAATAGTTATGTTGGTGGTGGCTGTAGCAGTAGTGGTAGTACGAGTAGGACTAATAGTAGTAGTAGTAGCATTAGAAGTAGTAGTAGTAGTAGTAGTAGTAGTAGTAGTAGTAGTAGTAGTAGTAGTAGTAGTAGTGGTGGTAGTAGTAGTAGTAGTAGTAGTAGTAGTGGTGGTAGTAGTAGTAGTAGTAGTAGTAGTAGTAGTAGTAGTAGTAGTAGTAGTAGTAGTAGTAGTAGTAGTAGCATTAGAAGTAGTAGTAGTAGCACTAGAAGTAGTAGCAGTAAAACCAATAATAAAAATAATAATATAATGCAATAATTATAATAACCTAACAACAATAAAAACAACAAAACAACAGGAATAACTACAATAAACAATAAATTAATACAAATAACAATCATATCGTGAACATTAACCCCAATACGTCTTCAGAAAATACCAGATATTTTACGTGAATTAAAGTTATCCTCATCCGAAAAGAATAGAAAAAGGTGTATTTTTGCGAAACTCCCAGAAGAAAGTATATAAAAATATAAACTACGCAACAGATCGCTTCTCCGTTCGCCTGTTCCTGCAACTTGGCTTAATTCTTTTGCAGAGTTCGAAAGAAAGTTATTTACAAAGGGAATAAATTCTAGAAGAAAAAAGTCATATTATATTGCATCTTATTTCAGTACCTAGAGTCTAAGCCACAAATTACAAGTAATTGACTTTACGGTTGTGTGTTAAAGATTTAAATGTTGAGTTACGACACGAGAAATATTCCAAACTTTTTTATTATTATTTTCTCTTACCAATAACATACCAGATTTAGTGTTTTTGGCTACCCGTCGAATCATTAGCCAAGCCTTTAAATGCCGTATCTACTGATTTATATGCTTTAAATTTCTTGGAGTTTACCCTCATATAATCCCGTTTTCTGTTCGCATCTCTTTACGCAAGCTGACCCTTATCGCGGAAGGGGGGGGGGGGGGGGAGATACAGCCGTGATTAACTTAAAACAGAGGCAAAGACGCGATTTTATCTCCCTCAAAAAACCGCAATCATGGACTGAATATATGCAATTCCTGGAGTTAAACACGATACCACAAATTCTCCGGAGTTTCGAGTGGGACAAACATTTTACTAGAGATATAACAGCCGCTATTGCATTCCTTTGTGAAGTTTAGCAGGACTCGTGCTTTCGCTAAGAACTTAATGGCTTCCTTGAGATGCTTTCGCGTCAACACTCGGGAACTCCTTCTTCTGCTGTTCCTGCATTTTGCATGCTTAAGTAGGCTTGCTTTGAATATCCCCTCTTTCACACACACACACACACACACATATATATGTTTGTGTGTTTGTTTGTGTGTGTGTGTGTGTGTGTGTGTGTGTGTGTGTGTGTGTGTGTGTGTGTGTGTGTGTGTGTGTGTGTGTGTGTGTGTGTGTGTGTGTGTGCGTATAACTTGACCTTGTTCTTGCATATATTTCAAACTGATTACGATAAATGGTACGATGTATAAAATCTCAAAGCAAAACACCATTAGAATGTTTCGTGATCCCAGTTACTGCAAACGGATCAGAATTATTTTCATATAAGGCCATTAAAAAACAATTTGCCCCCAGACAGGACAGCAGTGATTTGGGACTGGTCGCAGGTACGAGAGAGAGAGAGAGAGAGAGAGAGAGAGAGAGAGAGAGAGAG
>NC_061858.1:15880735-15888235 GCF_019202785.1 Penaeus chinensis
AAAGACGAAAGAGATATAAGGATGGAGGGTAGGGAGAAGGGAAGGAGGTAAGATAGAGGGGACGGTAGAAGAGAGAAAAGGAGAGGAGAGGACGAAAGAAGAGACAGAGAGCGGGAGAGAGAAAGGGGTTAGAAGGAAAGGAGAAGAAAAGGGAAACAGAAGGAGAGAAGAGATGATTGGCAAGAGCGTAGGACAGAAGAAGGGAAAGGAAATAGAGAGATAGATAGATAGATAGAGAGAGAGAGAGAGAGAGAGAGAGAGAGAGAGAGAGAGAGAGAGAGAGAGAGAGAGAGAGAGAGGGAGATGCAGAGAGAGAGAGAGAGAGAGAGAGAGAGAGAGAGAGAGAGAGAGAGAGAGAGAGAGAGAGAGAGAGAGAGAGAGAGAGAGAGAGAGAGATGCAGAGACAGAGACAGAAAGAGACAGACGCACACAGACCGAGACAGAGCCATAAACAGAGAGAGCCAGAGGCAAATAGAGGAAGGGGAGGTGGAGAGGAAGGCAAACAGTCTATTTCTGTTGTCATAGTTTCTCGATCTCTCTCCCAATACACAAGGCGTACAGTACCCTTGGGAATGGTGCGTTTGCCTTCGTGTAAAGATAGTGTGATAGTTTAGATAGGTAAATAGGCTGCGTCTACGAGCTGAGAGGCAGACGGGCGGGGAGGCAGGTAGGTAGGTAGGGAAGATATTGATAAGAGGATAGATAGGGAGATCGATAGATTTTGTAGATAAACATGGAGACAAACAGATAGGTTGATAGATATATTACACCAATTAACATAAAGGTAAACAGAAAATATGTATATTAGATACAGACAGAAAAAAAACATGCATACATATATACATGAATACATACATACATACATAAATACATACATTCAGACAGACATACATACACAGAAAAAAAATAAAATACATATATCGTAAGTACATACACATACACACATATAGTCAAAGAGTAAAGCCATTGTACTCCAGCCCCATTCTTTAAGATAAAAACGGAATAATAACTTTACGAAATGAGAATCCATAACCATCCCGAAAACCGATTAAAATCTCGACATAGCTACCATCAAATTAATAACCACAGCTTCATATTATCCATAAAGGTTAATTCACCGGAGAAATGTGCGGTTTTCGTATCGGCGATCTAAGAGCCAGTGACCGAATTATTCTTAAGTAATGATGAAAAAAAAACTTCACTTTGAGATTGTAGTCGATATAAAGGGCAAGAAGGGGGCATGGTTAGGGGAACGGTGATTCGAAGAGGAGGGGGGTGGGGGGGTAAGGGGTTGGTGGGGGGGGAGAGGGGGGTGATACACAGGTGGGGGAAGGGGGGGAGAAAGGGGGGGCTTGGCCTATTTTGTCTTTGTCTTATTGTTAGTACTGTCCTTATTAACATTATACTTATTGTTATCGTCATTGTTATTATTATCATTATTATTGTTATTATTGTTATTATTTTTATTATTATCATTATTATTGTTATTATTATTATTATTATTATTAATTATTATTATTATTTGTATTATTATTATTATTTGTATTATTATTGATATTATTATTATTGTTATTATTATTATTATCATTATTATTATTGTTGTTGTTGTTGTTGCTGTTTTGTTGCTCTTATTATTACCATTATTATCATGTTCTTTATAATGTTTATTATTATTACAATTTTATTACCAGTCTCATCATTATTATCATCATCAGTATTATCATTACTGTTATTTTTATTATTATTATCATTATTATTATTATTGTCTTTATAACTACTATTATCATCATTATCATTCCCTTATCATTGTTACCATTATCATCATCATTATTATTATCATTGTTATGATTATTATTATTGTTATCATTATTATCATAATCATAATCATTATTATTGCGTTTGAAGTTGTTATTGATACTATTGTCATTATCATAATTATTATTATTACTATTATCATTATTATTATAATTATTATTATTTTATTATTATTATTACTATTATTACTATTATGATTGTTGTAATAATTATTATAATTATTCTCATTATTATTGTTTTTTATTATTATTACTATTATTATTACTGTTATAATTATTATCATTATTATCATTATTAGCATTAGCATTATTGTTATATCATTATAGATGTTATCACCATAACTGTTATCATTACTTCAATTATATTTATTTCTTGCTATTATTATTGTCATCATCCTTATTATTATTATTATTATTATTATTATTATTATTATTATTATTATTATTATCATTATTATTATTATTACTCAATTTATTTTTTGTTAATTTTAATATTATCATGAATTTTATCATTGTTATTAGTATTATCATTATCATTATTATTAATATTGACATTATTGCCATTAGCTTAAATGCTATAATATTTTTTTTAGGTCCACCAATAGCATTGTCTTTATCATTACTATCATTATTATTATTTTATTAGTGCTATCATGACTATCATCACTATCTTTATTGTTATAATTTTCATTATTATTATTATTTTTATTGTTATTGTTATTATTATTATTTTTATTATTATTATTATTATTATTATTATTATTATTATTATTATTATTATTATTATACAAATATGATTATTGTTATTATCATCATCATTCTTATTATTATTATCATTATTATTATTATTATTATTATTATTATTATTATTATTATTATTATATTATTATTATTATCATTATTATTATTATTATCATTATTATTATTTTTATTAGTAGTAGTAGTATTTTAATTATAATTATCATTATTATCATTATCATCATTACTACTACTACTACTAGTAGTAGCAGTAATAATAGTATCTATATTGTTCTTATTGTTATCATTATCAATATTTTTTATCATTAGTATCATTTTCATCACCATTTTTACTATTATTATCAACATTATCATTAATATTATTACATTTGCTATTATTATTATTCTTATCGACAAATGCATCACCACCCTTAATATTTTCTTCTTGATATAACCATTTCCATCAGCCACCTTAAAATACCCTGTATTCCATTATTTTCCATTTTGTTCTCGGCACGTGTTCTAAAATACCTCATTAATTCCCCTGTGGCCTTTTTTCCCTCTCTTCCTTTCCTCGTGGGAATCTCCTATCGCCTCGTGGTCATGAGGAAGATTCATGAGATGACTGATTGCATGCCCATAAATCAAAGAGACAGGAAGGGAGAGAGAAACAGAGAAAGGTAAAACAGGTAGTGGGCAGTTTGCTCGTCGTGGAAAGCTCTGGGTCTCACCTACGTGGGAATCATGTGGCTTGACTTGGCTTGCCTTGGCTTGGTTTGGGTTGGGTTGGGTTGGCTTGGTGGAGGTGGTCCGTTTTGTGTGTGTGTGATTTTGTAAAGACGAATTAAGAAAATATAGTATGCATGAATAGGTGCCCATTTTTTCACACACACACACACACACACAAACAGATATGTGTATATACATATGCATATATATATATATATATATATATATATATATATATATATATATATATATATATATATAAGTAAACAAACACACGGACACGTACTCAAACACACAAATGGATAAAAAATATTAATATCACCCACCCCATCAATACAGTAAGCATGAACTCTGAGGAACCGTGGATTTTATAAATAACCCAGCCTGTGTTTTTCTCTTCTTATCAAACACATCCGCATACCAAATGCGACAAAAAGCAAAAGATAACGATAACAAGACACTTCAAAAGCGAGAAATGAAATTCCGATCCGCAGGCCTCATCTGCGTCACGGTTGTCGGCGATCATCAAAGAGTTCGCTACAAAAACACCGGATATTTGATTATCAGTCGGAGAATTTGATCTTTCTTATCGTTCTATTAACGTTATCGGCTAGTCGGTTTGGAGTAAGACTTTCTGTCTTCCTTTCAGTAACACCCACATAGACACTGACACACGTATATGTCATGGATATATATAGATAGATAGATATATAGATAGGTAGGTAGATAGGTAGGTAGATATATAGATAGATAGATGGATAGGTGGGTAGGTAGATAGGTAGGTAGATAGATAGATAGATAGATAGGTATATACATAGGTAGGTAAGCAGATAAGTGGATATTAGTTGGTAAATAGATATAGATATAGATATACTAAATATCTTCATACACCTATATATCTATATGTCTGCCCAGGCATCAAATGTCCAAATATCCATTAATAACGACAAAGACCTAATTCGCCGAGGGCCCCACCCATGACCACGAGACAAAAACCTCATAAAGATTAAATAAATCACAGTGCACACAGATCCAGGCAAAACATACATGTAATTTACTCAAAACACACATATCATTATCTCATCTGCATCTCATTAATCAGCCACGGAAGCCCCCCAGAGACATCCGCAAGCGGGTATTATCTCCTGCGGGTATCAAGAAACGCGAGATTTATTGACCTTTCGACCTGAGTTGACCTGACCAAGCCGTGCAAAGCCGAGGGATATTTACTCTCTGCGAGCGACACGGAGCGCCTGGTGGGTGGAGAGGTCACGCCCCCTCTCACCCTCCCCGTCCCTCTTTTTCCCCTCGTCTTTCCCTCCCCCCTCTCCCCCACTCCCCTTCCCCCTTCCTTCCTATCTTCTCCCCTATAATCTTTTCCTCTTTTTTATGATCCTGCGACGTGACCTAAGCTGACCTTCTGAACCGACGCGAGATTAGCCAGCTCGGATTAAGTCTTCGAGGTCGGAGTCTCACCGGGAACATGGGTCCCAGTAGCCGCCTCCTATTGTAGGGAATAATTGGCATTTGTTTCTCGTGTGTAAACATGAATGGCGTGTCTGATTGGCTGTGAGGAAAAAGGGTATACTTGCGATTTAAACGAAAGCTGATCTTATTTCGTTTATATTCATGATCTATAAGAATGTTATCTATTTTTTTTTTTTTTTTGTATATTCTTGTTCACGTGAGCAACTATAGGTACTTTTGTTATATAGGGAAACTAAACAGATCTTCCTAAGAATGACAATGACGATAATAAGAGTAAGTATTATAACAACATTACTTCTATTAATATTATTACTACTACCACCACTCCTTCTACTAATATTATTACAACAACAGACACTATTACTACTACTATCACTACTACTTCTGCTAGTACTACCACTACCACTACTACTACTAGCACTAATACTACTAATACTACTAAAGAAAAGATTTATTATAATAAAGGCAAAAGTAGTGATGATAATAACAAGAAACACAACAAACTATCAACAACTAACTATGGTAAGAATAGTATTAATAATAATAATAATGAAAATAAGAATTATAGTACTATGGTAACAATGTTGATAATAAATATAATAGTGATGATAATAATAGTAATAGTAATAGTAATAATAATAATAATAATAATAATGATAATAATAATAATGATAATAATAATAGTAATAATAATGATAGTAATAATAGTAATAATAATGATAGTAATAATAATGATAATAATAATAATAATAATGATAATGATAATGATAATGATAATGATAATGATAATGATAATGATAATGATAATAATAATAATAATAATGATAATGATAATAATAATAATGATAATAATAATAATAATAATAATAATAATAATAATAATAATAATAATAATAATATTGATAATAATGTTGAAAATAAAGAGGATAATTATAATGATAACAATAATAACAATAATAACAGTAATGATAATGATAACAATGATAATAATGATAAATATGATAATAATGATAATAATAATAAATATGATAATAAAGATAATAATAATAAATATGATAATAATGATAATAATGATAATAATTATAAATATAATAATGATAATAACAATAATAATAATGATAATGATAATGATAATGATAATAATAATAATAATGATAATAATAATAATAATGATAATAATAATAATAATAATAATAATATTGATAATAATGTTGAAAATAAAGAGGATAATTATAATGATAACAATAATAACAATAATAACAGTAATGATAATGATAACAATGATAATATTGATAAATATGATAATAATGATGATAATAATAAATATGATAATAATGATAATAATTATAAATATAATAATGATAATAACTATAAATATACGATAATGATAATAACAATAATAATAACGATAATAATAATAACAATAATAATAATAATAATAATAATAATAATAATAATAATAATAATGATAATAATATTAATAACATTAATAAAAATAATGATAATAATAATAATAATAATAATAATAATAATATAGGGGTTAAAATAGCAATAACAACACAATGATAAAGATAATGGTACTACTACTAATAACAAAGATGATGATAATGATGCCAATATCAACATCAACAACAAGGGAACAACAGCATCACCACTGTCCTTGCACTACACCAATGATAATGATGATAATGATGATAATGATAATAATAATGATGATGATAATAATGATAATAATAAAGATGATGATAATAATGATAGTAGTAGTAATAATAATAATACTGGTAATAATAATAATAGTAATAATAATAATGATAACATCACTAATAAACAATGACGCATACACACATCTCACCAGCGTCTCACCCCCCCTCACCCCCCCCCACCCCCCACACCCGTCCTTTGCAACCCAGCGCCAAAGGAATGACTTCCCCGACCAAAATAATTAATCATCAAGAAGCGCAACCACACGCTACATGACCTCTTGACCTGTCCTTGAGTGACCCAGGGGTATGTGCAGGTAACACATTAATGGCATGCCGACATTTCCGGGTAGGTATGTTATGACAGGTCAAGGTGTCACGGATTGACCTCGTGCTTTGTAGGAAGAGAATGGCATAGAGAAAGAAAATACGTAGGGATTGATGAACAAATATGTAATTAGTAAATAAAGCAAAATTATAAGGTGAATTATTGTTAACAGGTACATTAAGGGAAAAAAAAAAACAGATAAATGTCATCAACGTATATATTTGTGTACATATAAAGTGTTTTCATTTGGTAAATGACAAAAGGAAATTGATAAACACGCAAATATATATATGAAAGTATCAAGTGAATGATCATTATCAAACGAACAAGGTAAAAAAGAAACAAACAAAAAAAAACAAAAACAAGAAACATTAGGTATGGAAATAGACATGTCAGATCGACGAGAAAACTTTCAAAGTAAGATCGACAATAACATGTAAGAAAGATTAATAAATCAAAACACAAATAGATGAAACAGTAAACATGTACATGGACAAGGGATTAACTATGTAAAATTAGAAAAAGATGAAGAAAGAAATAACTAAACAGATAGGTATAGAAATAAGGTGAATTAATGTATACAAAGAAAGACAAAATATTTAAGGTGAATAGATGAATGACCAACAGTAAATTAAAATATTGCTATATTTACTAATTTCATATAAAGGATAAAAACTAAAGCATATAGTGGTGTTTAAATGTT
>NC_061858.1:15895735-15905735 GCF_019202785.1 Penaeus chinensis
TAAAGCCTGAAATAGCTCTGCTACTTCTCCTGTTTTCCAAGAACACTAATAATAACAAGAACACTGATAACAATATCGCTGAAAGCCCAGCCATCACCGCCTTTCGCGAAGTCCCGCCTCCAACGCCGTTTTCTATCCCGGGTCGAGACGCGATAATTACTCCTTGTTGTCGTAACCGCGACGAACAAACAAACATCGGCTTGCGCTCGGTCAGCTGATTCCCGAACAATAACAAACACCTTAAACGAACTTCGGGGAAATCTGTATGGAACCGTAGGCGCTGTGGAGATGGGCACAGCTGGGTTGCTAGTGGGTGTATTGTGTTTGTATCTGGAGAGTGTAATTATGTGTGTGTGTATATACTTAGAGACTTAAATAGACATGCATATACATACAAACGAACGCGCTTACAAATTACACATGCGCGCGCGCGCGTAGGCCCGCAGGCAGACAGGCAGGCAGGCAGGCAGGCAGGCAGGCACGCACGCACGCACGCACGCACGCACGCACGCACGCACGCACGCACGCACGCACGCACGCACGCACGCACGCACGCACACACACGCACGCACACACGCACGCACACACACACACACACACACACACACACACACACACCTGCATTGCATATATATAATCCCCATAACCCTCATCTATGTATCACTGTAGTACGACTCCAAAGATACAAACGACTAAAACATAAAAGTAAAAAACATACAGAAAGTATAAATTTAAATAAATAAATACATGAATAAACACATAATCCTTTAGGGAATGTATCACTTACGTGCGAAAGTCGTCAGCTCGTTTTCTAAACGTGTCGCACAGAAAACGGCAGGTACTTGCTAAGGAGGGTCATGGGCCTCCTCTTCCTTTGGCCCTCTTGGGAAATGTCCGTTTTCGTATTTCTGTTTTATTTGGCTTTCTTTTTTGTTCCTTTTGTTTCCTCACATCGCTTTATTTCTGTTCGTCTCATCTTCCTCCTTTTATCTTTTTTTTTTTTTTTTTTTCTTTTTTTATGTTTCTTTCTGTTCCTCTACACTTTAATTTTTTCGGTTTCTGTTGTCGATATATTCAATTTGTCAGTTTACATAAAGTCTGAATGTATTTATTATAATAATCATTTTCTAAGCTACAAAATAAAACACATAACCACTAAAACCACACCAAAAATAAAATCATAGCAGTATTATCAGTGAAATTTGCCTGATATAACAATTGAGCAGAACTGCTCAAAATACATCCGTTTGCCTCTTATTATATTCGTCCCAATTTACACACACACAACTTATAACTCAGGAAATAAATGACATACCTTCGCACTGTCGCTGTCTAGCACCTGACAACACTCCATTCACAACATCTCCTTCAAATTCTCCCTCTCTTACATTTCCCTCCGTATTTTCTCCAAAACCATCAGCTGTGCCCATTACCCCTTAGCCACTTTATGTCTCTCCCTTTCCTCTCCCCTTCTATAGCCTTGGCAATTGTCATGCGTCTCCCCATACAAACTACGGGACAGACTTCACCCTTGGATACACTAGTGGGACTCTCCTGTACCCCTAAATAACAGTAATAACTACAGCCCGTCTTCGTTATTACGGCCTATGGTTCTAAATTTCTCTTTTGGGTATTGGCGAGGAGAATATCCTGTCCCTGCCTCTCTTTTACTTGGCTATTACGTTTATCACTCACTCTCTCTCTTTCTCTCTTTCGTTAGTCTTTCGTTCCTCTCTGCTTATTTATCTCTCTCGCTCTCCTCTCTCTCTCTCTCTGCTTATTTATTTATCTCGCTCTCCTCTCTCTCTCTCTCTCTCTCTCTCTCTCTCTCTCTCTCTCTCTCTCTCTCTCTCTCTCTCTCTCTCTCTCTCTCTCTCTCTCTCCTCTCTCTCTCTCTCTCTCTCTCTCTCTCTCTCTCTCTCTCTCTCTCTCTCTCTCTCTCTCTCTCTCTCTCTCTCTCTCTCTCTCTCTCTCTTTCTCTCTCTCTCTCGCTCTCATATCTCTCTCTCTCTCTCATTCTTCCCATTTTCACCCTTCTCTCCGTCTCTCCGTCCCTCATTTATCGCTTCTCCCTCCCCACCTCCCCGCAACAAGACAAAGGGCCGTGCCATAGGTAACTCATAAATCAGGGGCTTTAATGAGGCCAGACACATTACACCTTAAGCGAGTGTCTCCCCGGCTCCCATAACGCTTCTATTACAACCTCAGTGTTATGCTAAATATACCTCGGTTAACTACAGTGTCGGCGTAGAATGCGGGGTTTGGCGAGGGGGGGATTGCAAGAATGGAGGGGGGGAGGGAGGGTGTTGGAAGGGGGAGGGGCCTGCGAGGACGGATGGGGGGAAAGAGGGTGTTGGGAGGGGGAGGGGGTTGCAAGGGTGGAGGAGTGGGGAGGAGATTGCAAGGATGGATGGGGGAGACAGGGTGTTGGAAGGGGGAGGTGGAGGGGATTGCAAGGATGGAAGGGTAGAGAGGATTGCAAGAGTGAAGAGGGGGGAGGGGGAAAGGGGGAGAGGGAAAATAGGAAGATGGTAAGTGGAAGAGAGAGAAAGAGGGAGTGGAGACAATTAGAGGGGAAGAGGGAGAGGGAGAGCGAAAAAAGTTGAAGGAAGAGAGGGAGAGGGAGAGGGAGAGGAGTGGTAGAAGGGCGAAGGAGGAGAAGAGGAGAAAGAAGGGTAAAAAAAAAAAAATGAAGGAAGAGAAGAAGAAGCGTAAAAGAAGAGGAGAAAGAGAAGGACACAAAATTGAAAGTAAGGAGAACAGAAGGGAATATAAGAAATGAGAAAAAAAGGGAAACGATGGAAACGAAAAGAGGAGATAGCAGAAAGGGAAAGGGAATGGGGGAAGAGGCAGAAAGGGGAGAAAGACATTTAACCAACACCCTGTACCTCTGTTCGCGTATCCGAATTAATTGTTTCCCAATAGCGGTTGCAAATTCTGGTCCTCTCACGGATCGGGGTGCGGGGGGGGGGGGGGGGGGGGGAAATTCCCATGATATTGCAGTTTTCATCGTTAAGGAAGATTCCCCTGCAATTGCACCGAACTACTTATGGTATTATTGCATTTGCTGAAACGGAGCCTGTATTGTAAGGGATAATTAGCCCGTGCATTTAATGAGCCGATGTAAAATAAGCATATTATTGGAAGATAATGATAATTCGGAAATTGTATTTGTATGTAATATGCTGGTATGCTATCCGCTTATTTAATCAGATATCTCGTGAATTAACATTACTCTGCCGTTAAAAAAAAAAACCCACTACGTATAAAATAGATGGATAATTAATAAACGGAGATGTCGGAGTATTATTTTTTCTACTATTAACTTCAGCAAATTCCTGTAAAGTATATATTTGTTGTGTTATTTCCATGGATCAATAATAACATTGAGGAGTACCTAGATAATTATCTATCTATCTATCTATCTATCTATCTATCTATCTATCTATATATATATATAAAGCATTTGTAAATATACACATATAATGCACATATATACATTCATACATAATGCATATATATATATATATATATATATATATATATATATATATATATGTGTGTGTGTGTGTGTGTGTGTGTGTGTGTGTGTGTGTGTGTGTGTGTGTGTGTGTGTGTGTTTAAATACACACACACACGCACACACACTCATATATATATATATATATATATATATATATATATATATATATATATATATACATATACATACATATATTTGTGTAATTCGAAATGTATATGATACGAGTATGTACTGGTGCAACAAAATGCATAAGTAATATGATACCACATTGTGTAATAACAGAACATAAAGCTACAAATGGTGAGGAAATTCAACTCTTGTTTCAGTACGTCTTTCATAATAATCGAAACAATAACAAATTGTGAAGACTATAAAGAATAGAAAGAGAAGAATAAAAATGAGAAAAATATAAATAATTAAGAAGTGATGATAAATAATGAATGATAAAGATAAGTGATCTGAGTTTGTTATCGAATCCTTTACATGTGGTGTCCGATCCTCTAAACGCGATCCGATTCTTCGTCTTTGTTTTGAGGTCTTGGAATCTGCGGGGAAACCTCTTTCCTTCCTTTTCTCTGCTTCTGTTTCTCTGTCACTCTGTCTATTTACGTTCTCTGCCTTTCTGTTCAGAGTTTTTTTTTTTTTTTTTTTTTTTGTCTTTCTTTCCCCCTCCCTCCTCTCTCTCTCCTCTCTCTCGCTCCCTCTCCCTCTGACTCTTTGTCTGTTGCCCCCCCCCCCCTCTCTCCTCTCTCTCCTCTCTCTCCTCTCCTCTCCTCTCTTTCCTCTCTCTCCTCTCTCTCCTCTCTCTCTGACTCGTTGCCTGTTTGTCTGTCTGTTTTTCTATTTGTCTATCTATATGCTTGTCCGTCTCTGTCCCACACTCTCTCTAACACCCACACGCAATTAGACAGACCCACACGCAGACAGACAGACAGCTCCTCGAGCCCCCTCCTCCTGAATTAACAACCAACCAACAAATCAGCTAAACAACCAATCAACCAAGTAACCAAACAACCATACAACCAAACAACCAATCAACCAAGTAACCAAACAACCATTCAACCAAATAACCAATCAACCAAACAACCACTCAACCAAACAACCATACAACCAAACAACCATTCAACCAAATAACCAATCAACCAAGTAACCGAACAACCATTCAACCAAACAACCAATCAACCAAATAACCAATCAACCAAGTAACAAAAAAACATTCAACCAAACAACCAGGCAACCAAGTAACCAAACAACCAATCAACCAAACAACCAAGCAACCAAGTAACCAAACAACCAAGCAACCAAGTAACCAAACAACCAAGCAACCAAACAACCACTCAACCAAGCAACCACTCAACCAAACAACCAAGTAACCAAACAACCAAGCAACCAAACAACCACTCAACCAAGCAACCACTCAACCAAACAACCAAGTAACCAAACAACCAAGCAAACCCTTCGGCCTCAGCTGCGACTCCCTTCCACAAAATATTCAATCGGAGAGGAAGCGGATGACGTCATTAGAGGGAAGCGCATGACGTCATTCGAGAACGACGGTACCCGCACGAAAGACCAATTAAAACTTTCGCGAGGACAATGAGTCAAGATTACGATATCACGAGATGGATGCAGGTAATATCCACGGCTTCTTCAAACAACGGTGGATTTTTATTTTCGTGCTTTTTATTATATATTCATTTATATATTTCTGTTTTTTTTTTTTTTTTTTTTTTTTTTGGGGGGGGGGGGGGGGGTAGACGGATGATCATTTGGAAACGGACACGGATGGGATTTTGTTGTTGTAGTTGTTGTTGTTGTTGTGGTTGTTGTCGATGATGATGGTGATGATGATAGTGTTTTTATTGTGTTGTTTGGTCACCGTTGGTATTATTATTGTTGTTGTTCGTATTGTTTCGATGATTAAATTAGCAGGATGTATATGTTTTATTGTTGTTGTTGATCGGATGAATTCATCTGGTTGTCTATGTGTATGTGTCTTTAGTATGTATATGCGTACTATATCTACCTCCGTCCCCCACACTCCAACGAAAGAGTGAGTAATGATAATACTGATAAACAACATTCCCAGCATCACCATCTCAATCGCTAACATAAATTCATCTTTCTCTTTTCTTGCATCCCCCCCCCCCCTTGTCAGCATAACCCCCCTTCAAATATCCTCACTCCCATCTCTCCCACTTTACCAACCTACCTCTACCACCCCGACCCATCTACACGTCCCCATCCACACGCCTTCATCTACGTGCCCCCCTCCACCCACATCCCCACCCACACGCCCCTACCCGCCCACACGCCCCCTCACACACCTCATCCATACCCCCCCCCCCCCCCCCCCCCCCGACACCTGACTGATATATTACGCCTGGCCAAAACCTCGAATCAATTCCACAGGACTTAACGAAAAGCCCCTTCTTACGTTCTGAGTCACGCGTCAGTCTAGGTTCAACAGGTGACTTACGAGGGGGGGAGGGGGGTATAGGGAGGGGAGGCGTGACTAGAAGAGGAGGAGGAGGGAAGGAGAGCTAGGAGAGGAAGAAGATGGAGAGGGGAAGAAGGAAGAGAGACGAAGAGACGAGGAAAGGGGAATAGGTGGAAATGAGAATAGAGGAGAGATAGAAGGGAAAGCAGAAGGTCAGAGACGAAGTTGGAGAAGAGAGAGAAGAGAATGGAGCAGAGAGGCGAATGTTTGGAGGGGCGGAGGAGAGAAAGAGAAGGGGCAAGGGAGGGGGAATGAGGGAAGAAAAACAGGTTGGGGGTAGGGAGGTTTGGGTGGGGCTGGCAGGGCGGCAGGGACAGGACTTAGCAGGGTATTAAGGAAAGAATTAGCGAGTTCGAGATCCGCCCCGACGGGAGAGAGGGCCGTGTGGGAAATGCCTTGGAATAAAGTGTTTGTCGGGACGGGTGGCTGGAGGACGGGGGAAGAGGGGAGGTAGGGGAGGTAGGGGGGAAGGGAGGGGAACGTGAGAGAAGAGGAGGGAGAGAGGGAGAGAGAGAGAGAGAGAGAGAGAGAGAGAGAGAGAGAGAGACGGAGAGAGAGAGAGAGAGAGAGAGAGAGAGAGAGAGAGATAGACGGAGAAGAGAGAGAGAGAGAGAGAGAGAGAGAGAGAGAGATAGAGAGATAGAGAGAGAGAGAGAGAGAGAGCGAGAGAAAGAGAAAGAGAGAGAGAGAGAGAGAGAGAGAGAGAGAGAGAGAGAGAGAGAGAGAGAGAGAGAGAGAGAGAAAAGAACATAAAATTAAATAAAAGAAGGAACAGGAAAGAGGAGAGGAAGAATAATAAGAAGGTGGAAGAAGAAGGAAGGAGGAAAGGGCCAAAGTAAATTCTGATTTGTGAATCTTAGGAATGTTGCCATAACAGGTGGGAACTTTTTTTCTCTCTCATATGAGGTTTGCCATAAAATTCCATAATTGTGTGTTGTCTGCAAGTTCCTATTTACATAAATATTTAATTAAGGCAAACGTGTGTCTCGTTTTTTACAAGAAATTATTGTAAAACATGTTAAATGGTTTTAGAATTTGCTTCAGCTGGGTCGATACGATTTTTTAGGGAGTGGGAGTCCTTTGGAAAACTCCCTCTTCTGTTCCAAACCATGAAATCGAGGTCTAGGTATTCTTATATTCTCTCTCTCTCTCTCTCTCTCTCTCTCTCTCTCTCTATTAAATGTATAAATATGTATACACACACACACACACACACACACACACACACACACACACACACACACATATATATATATATATATATATATATATATATATATATATATATATATATATATATACACATATATACATATATATACATATATATGTATATATATGTATAAATATATATATATATATATATATATATATATATGTATATATATACATATATATACACATACACACACATATATACATATATATGTGTGTATACATATATATATATACACATACATATATATACATATAATCCCTCGAATAGAACCATCTCCTCTGTCTCAGAGTCTCTCAGTCTCTCACTTCCTTCCTGACACCTCCCTTGAGGCTGTTATCCTTATCTCTCTCTCCCTCTGTTTACCCTTCCTTGTCCACGTGCCATCTCCTTTTCTTGTTGCCTATTCATTGTTCACTTTCACGTGTTTGTTGTTTTTGTTTTTTATTTCGTTTATGTTTTGGTGTTTGTTTGTTTCTCCTCCTCTTTCTTTAATGGCATTTCTTAATTCCTGGTTGTGTTATTTATTCATAGGTTTCATGAATTTGTTTTCTTAAACGCCAATTACTCGTGTACATTTTTATATTATTTATTAGTATTTCATGAGTATATTAATAAACATATGAATAAGATATGAATACGTACACACATCAACTTTTATATCGCCTTTTAAATATCGCTTATATACGTCACTCAAATTCCTTTAATAACGCACGAACGAAAGAAAGAAAGAAAGAAAGAGAGAAAAAACTAGATGAATGATATCCTCCATTAGCAATCCTCTTCCTCATGAAAAAAAGAAAGAGAAAAAGACAAGCTATTCTTCATTTGAAATCATCGAATTCTGCATTTCAATGTCTCTCTCACTCTCTCTCTCTCTCTCTCTCTCTCTCTCTCTCTCTCTCTCTCTCTCTCTCTCTCTCTCACTCACTCTCTCCCTCTCTCTCTCTCTCTCTCTCTCTCTCTCTCTCTCTCTCTCTCTCTCACTCTCTCTTCTCTCATTTCCGCTCTCTACTTTTCCTCCCCCTTCTCCTCCTCCTCCTCCTCCTCTACCTCCCCCTCCTCCCCGTCCTCTTCCCCCTCCTACCCGTCCTCTTCCTCCTCCTCTTCCTTTTCATTCCACCCATCTCTGTTTTCCCCATTAACTCCATTAACGTATCACTTTGATGAAAACTTCCGTCTGTCATCGATCGGGGAAATCGCCGCCTCGCACACAGCTTCCCGCACGCGACCATGTAATTGTGCGACTGTGTTGGGGATGGCCAGACGTCGCCGAGTCACGTGACCTGTGCGGAGATGAGATGCCTCGGGGGGCCTGGCGCTGTCACGAGAGGGAAACCCCCCCCTGGGACACTCGCTTTGGAAACCCCCTCCCTGGGATCTGCCCATTGGGAAACCCCCTCTTGAATCTGTGTGCTCTTCTGCCTGGTAACTCTCTTGGACTTGTAAGTTTCGCTCTTGGTAACCGTACTTGGGACACACTGGAAACCCCTAAAAAACCCTACTTGAAACCTCCCCCGGTAACCGGTCTTATTCTCCCTCCCGGTAGCCGTCTTATATCGCCTCTCGAAAACCCTCTTTCACGCTTCTTGGTAACCCCTCTTAGCTGTCGACTACCCCCCCTCCCCCCCTGGTAACCCCTTTTTGAATACCCTGGCAACCTCTCTCGGACCCCTACCCCCTAGCAACCCCTCTTTGACCCCTCCTTCCCCCCTGGTAGCACCCCCTAGTCGCCCCCTGCTAACTCCCCTCCTGGCGACCCCCCCCCCCCCGCTAAACCCCCTGGGACCTCCCTCAGGGCACTTCCTCCCCCCCCCCCCCCCCCCCCCCCCCTCGGCCTTAGCTTTGATTAATGGAATTGGCGTTTTCTTTTCCTTTGTTTCCGTTTTCTTTATCATTCTCGCTCCTGTTTGTAAGAAAACATTTTGATTTTTTTTTTTTTTTTTTTCGTGAGGGTTGTTGCAAGGTGATTATTTGGGCGTGTTTATACGCCTTTGGGTCTAGGATTAATTGGGAAAGCTTTTTTTCTCTCTCTTTTCCTTCCTTTCTTTTTTTCTCTTCTTCCTTTCTTTAATTAATTCATCCTTTTTATTCTTATATTTATTTTCTTTCGTTCGTTCTTTGTTTCTTTTTTTCTCACCTACTTCTTCTTTCCATTTTCTTTTCTCTCCTTCCTTTCCTTTGTCTTCCGTACCTCGGTTGTTGTTTTTTCTTTGCACAATCATTATCATTATTCTTGTTACCATCGTTATCATCTCTATTACCGAATTCCCCTCGGCTTAAAAGAAGAAGAAGAAAGAAGAAATAAAAGAAGAAAAGGGGAAAACAGAAACTAAAAAGATAAAAGATAAGAAATAAAAGATAAAAAACGGAAAGAAATACGAAAAAAGGGAAAGAAAGAGAGGGAAAGGGAGAAAACTGAGAAAAAAAAACCCAGAAAGGGGGGGGGGGGGAGGCCTGCCGATCCATTACCGCAATTTTCCTTCCAATCGGAGGCCGTCAAAAGCAAAAGGTTTTATCCTTAAACAAAATCTCTGACCCAACATGGGAGAGAGGGAGAGGGAGAGGGAGAGAGAGAGAGAGAGAGAGAACGTTTGGTTATCGGCGTGTGTCGTTTACAAGGAAATTATGTAGATCAAACAGAACTTGTGTGGATAGACCTAGGTCGCTAATTGGATTTCTTTCCGGATGTGGGTAGCATTTCGGGCGGGAGTTTTAACTTTTCGCGAACGTGTGTGTGTGTGTTTCTCTCTTCTTTATT
>NC_061858.1:15910735-15925735 GCF_019202785.1 Penaeus chinensis
GCATGTACATTATATGCCTGGAGGACTGCATTTTACTGTTTACCTTATTTGGTTAATTTATTTACTCAGTTTTTTTAATTTTTTTTTTATAGCACTTGGGAACGAGAGAGAGAACGATAGGGAGATAGATAGACAACAGAAATATAGGTAGATAGACAGACAGGTAAATAGGTAAATAGATAGATTGATAGATAAACAGACAGCTAGATAAATAGATAAAGAGTATCTGCGAGATAGATAGATAGAGATAAAGATACAGAGAGAGAGAGAGTAAAAAAGAGAAAAAGAGAAATAGAGAGAGAGAAAGAGCGAGCGAGCGAGAGATAGATTGATAGAGAGAGAGAGAGAGAGAGAGAGAGAGAGAGAGAGAGAGAGAGAGAGAGAGAGAGAGAGAGAGGGAGAGAGAGAGAGAGAGAGAGAGAGAGAGAGAGAGAGAGAGAGAGAGAGAGAGAGAGGGAGGGAGAGGGAGAGGGAGAGAGAGAGAGAGAGAGAGAGAGAGAGAGAGAGAGAGAGAGAGAGAGAGAGAGAGAATGAGCTAATCGCAATGTAAATCTCCTTTCAAGATGGACAGCCTGAACCCGCCATCTTTAACCCAGCCATCCTCTGGAGATAAGGCTAGTAACGATTCTACCTGACGATTAGGTAGTCAACGCGCCTTAGGATTGGGAGGGGGAAAGAGGGGGGGGGAGGGAGAAGGGGAGGGGGAAAAGGGGGGAGGGGGAGAAGGGGAGGGGGGGAGGAAAAGGGGAGAGAAGGGGAGGGGGAAAAGGGGAGAGAAGGGGAGGGGGAAAAGGGGGGAGAAGGGGAGGGGGAAAAGGGGAGAGAAGGGGAGGGGGAAAAGGGGGGAGAAGGGGAGGAGGAAGGGGAGGGGGAAAATGAGGGAGGAAAAAGGGGAGGGGGAAGAAGAAGGAGACGGCGAGAGAGGGGGAAGAGGTGGGGGAGTAGGGGGAGAAGGCGGGGGGTGAGTAAAGGGGAGAAAAGGAGTAGGAGGAGGAATGGAAGGGGGAAGGAGGTGAAGAAAGGAGGGGAAAAGGTAGAAGGGGAAAGGGGATAGAAGGAGGTAGGAGGTGGAGAAGAAGGGAGGAGGGTGGAAGAGGGGGAAGTGAAGGAAGGGGAAAAAGGGGAAAGAGAAGGAGGGGGAGGGGGGAGGGAGGGGGAGATAGGATGAGAAGGAGGGGGAGGGGGGAGGGGGGGAGATAGGAAGAGAAGGAGGAAAATAAAGAGAGAGAAAAGAAAGAAGGGAGGGAACGGAAAAATGTAAGAGAGGAATGGACAATTTTTATCTTTACTTGATAGTCATTATCATTGTTATTATCTTTTATCTTTTTTCTTATTATATTTATGTCATTATTACTATCATTGTTGTTATCTTCATTGTCATCGTAATAATCTTCATTATTATCATAATTGTTATTTTCTTATTATTATTGTTAGTATCCTTATCTATTATTATTAATAGTATCATTACCATTGTCGTCAATATTTCCATTATTATCCTCATTATTATTGTCATCATTATGATGATTATGGCTGCTATTATTATCATTATCATCATTATGATTATTATTAGTGTTATCATTATCATTATTATTATTATTGTTATTATTATTATTATTATCATTGTTATTATAATAATTATTATTATTATTATTACTATTATTATTATTATTATTATTATCATAACTATTATTATCTTTATTATTATCTTTGATATTATTATTACTATTGATATTACTATTATTATTACTATTGATATTACTATTATTATTATTATCATTATTATTATTATTTATATTATTATTCTTATAATTAATATTATTATTATCATTATTATTATCTTTAATATTATTACTACTATTACTATTATTATCATTATTATTATTATTGTTCATTATTATTATTATTATTATTAATATTATAATCATTATTATTATAGTTAATAGAAGTAAGTGGGGTCCCGGGAGGAAAGAAAGGATGTGAACGAAAAGAACAAAATGAAAAGAAAGGAAAAAAGGAAACAATACTGAATGTACAGACAAAGACATTAAAGAGGAACGTTGCAATAAATACACCAAAAATATATATTTGTAAATGATTAAAATAAATAATAATCATATACAGTAACTCAAGGTAGGCGAAGTGAAAGTGAGTCGAAGAAGACGAAGATAAAGAAGGAGAAAGAGAAAAATGACCAAATCCGAAAGCTTTTCTCCGAGACGAAGACACAACACAATGCCAACCGCCCCTTTTCGCCCGCGCTGGAACACCAACATCCATTCCTTTCCTTCTCCCTTTCTTCTTTTCCTCCTTTTTTGTGCCAATGCGTTCCATAGTAACAAGCAAAATAGAGACGTAGGCCTAAAAACCACCGTAACCCCCCCCCCCCCCCTCCTGGCCCATTATCGCCAAAAATATTATCTCGGCCGATCTGCCTCCCGTCCGCCATTGTGTCGACGCCATGTCTGTTTACACAAGCCCGGCCTCGTCTGCTAGGCCAGAGTATGCGGATAATTTTTGTACCATTGGTGGGTAACTGTTCCAGCGTCTGGCTGTTGTTGTAATTGACGTGGAGGGTGTGTGAGGGTGTCGGGAGGAGGGGGAGTAAGAGGGAAATACGTAGGGCTAAAAGCTCTAAAATGCAGGTGTGATAAGATTGGTACGATAATGCTCCATGACAAATGGAAATCGGGAGACAGGCAGCATGGACATAGATGTATATATCTCATTTTTTTCCCTTTAAGAAAGAACCAGAGTAGGATAATCCTATATTCCCTGATAATCTTATATTTGAATTTGTGTCGTTATTGTTGGCAAAATGGGGTCTGTAAAGCCTCCACGTTCTTCACGAGAAACTACGAATCATATTAAAATATCCATCACATAAAAGCGAGATCAAGATACACATCCAAAAACCTAAAACCTCCCCATACAATATCTTAATACGGAAAGTCAACATTACGACAATACGAACCACAAAGGCCTAAAACAAACCATATGTGCATATAGTGTGTGTGTGTGTGTGTGCCTTCCTGATTTCGCCTTTCCTTATTTGCATCCTCGATTCATCAGTTTTCTCCCTCGCAATAACACATGTGAGAGGCCTTTTTTCTCCTCTGGGGAAATAAATAGACAGATTGATAAATGGATAGACTGAGGAAAAGGGTGGACGAGAAGGGCTGACGGATACGTAAATATGGAAAGACAGATGGAGATTTCTTGTAGATAGAAGATGGGGGAAAATTAGCATTGGGAATAGGTAGATAGATAGATAGATAGATAGATAAATAAAAGGCAAGGTGGATGGGCAAATATTAATGCATGGGAAATACTTCTTAATGTAAATACTACCGACACCTCAATCATGAAACTCTTTTAAGTTGACTTAATTCTTCTGTCTAGAGAGAGAAGGATATTCAAGGCAAGATCACTGCCAACAACACATCTCCGACATTCAATAAATAGTTCTTCTTGAGGGTGTGGTGTGTATAAGTCTGCAGTCCTAAGGATCTTTTGCACAAGATATAAAAAAAGTGCTGTATATGTATATCGATAATTACTTTATCTAGCCTCTTATCGATACTACAAAACACACACACACACACACACACACACACACACACACACACACACACACACACACACACACACACACACACACACACACACACACACACACACACACACACACAAACAAATTACAAACAAACAGCCCAGGCCGCGCTTCCCTCGGCCCGAAGCGAACAGCGCGGCGACCAAACACCGCACACAACATTAGCAAGCCGACGCCGGGCACCTTTGTGTTACCTGTGTCACACCTGTTTACTAACAACCCTTCGTCACTCGTGTTTACCTGCCGCTGGTTAATGGGGTGGGGGTGGGGGAGGGGGGGGGGTGCGATGAGGGTGGGGGAGAGGTCGAAGGAGGTAGAGATGGGGGTGGGGGGGAGGTCGAAGTGGATGGGGATGGGGGGAGGTCGAAGAGGATGGGGGTGGGGGGAGGTCGAAGTGGATGGGGGTGGGGGGAGGTCGAAGGGGGTGGAGATGGGTTGGAGAGGTTCGAAGAGGTAGAGGGGAGGGAGGTCAAAGGGAGAGGGGAAGGGGGTTTCGAATGGGTGAGAAGGGGTGGGGGGGGTGGAGGGATGAGAGAGTGGTTGTAGGGGGTATGGAAAGAGTGGGGTAGGGGGAAGGGAAAAAGTAGGGTAGGAGGGGAGTAAAAAGAGAGTTGGATGGGGATAGGAGTGGGTGAGGGTTGTGGGGAGAGGGGGTTTTCGAGTAGGGTAAGGATGGTGGAAGAAAGACGTAGAGGTATCGGGTTTGAGGGGAGTGGGGGAGGGGGGTAGAAAGGGGGAGGGTTAAGAGTGAGGGAGAAGAACGGGAGGGGGAGAGTGTAGGTAAGGGAATACTACTTTAAGATCGTAAAGGTACAACGGGGAGGTAAATGGTAGGTAAGAGGGGGGGGGGGGGGAGGTTGTTTTTAAGGGAGAGACAGAGGGGGGAGGGGGGGAGGGTGCTAATGGAGACGAAAAAGGGTGTGTCAGGAAGTACGGAGAAAACGGAAGAGGAGTAAAAGAGGGACAAGGGGTGACTACGCTAAAAGCTCGTGATGCCCCCCCCCCCCTCTTAAAAAACAAAAACAAAATAAAAACTTATCTCCCCACCATTTTTTCCATCACCCTTTCTCTACCACTTCAGATTAAAAGCCTAGACATACTAGAATCATTTATGTTCCCTTGGTTGCAGTTAGCCATCAAAATTCACTCCCATTTCAAGATGAACAGTTGACTTACAAATCCCATTAGACAGACAAAACATGCCTTTTCACTCCTCCCTTATCTCGCGCGGAGAGAAATGGTTCTTACTCTCCTATCTGTGTATCAACGATTGCATTATCAACCTTAACAACGGCTGTTACCCTTTGAGATATCCGCTGGCGTGCTTACAACGGGCACTCAGGTTGAACGTTATTTTTCCCATGACAAGGGACATTTTCATTATCTTAGTTCGTTCAGCAAGAAAGGCAAAGGGTTGTATTTACGTGGGCATACGACTTTTTGAATGGATGAATTAATACGAAGCTTTTCATGATGATAAAGTTGCAAAACAGTAGGTAGAATGCATTGTTTTCTTGCCATACTAAGGGGAAATAAAAAAATACTGAAAATCAATGATCGTAATATTGGTGTACACATATAAGTTCCAAATGCAATGAGAATGACATATTTATTATTTATATTATTTCCTCTTATTGAATAGGGTTTTAAAGTTAGTATTATATTTATCAAGTTGAATAGAATGTCATTTTCCTCACAAATCTCTCTCGTCTATTAAAGATTAAAAAATAAAATGGAACACATCAAGGCTCTGACTAAAAACAAGTCAAAAACCCGATCATTGCCCCAAATCACTGTGGGGGTTGTAATTATATGTTATATTTTGGGGTTTTTTTTGGGTGGTTGTTGTTTTTGTGGGTTTTATGTGTAGTTGTGGGGTTTTGGTGGGGTTTTCTGGGGGGTTGGTTTTGGCTTATTTATTGTGTTGGGGGGGTTTTGTTTTTTTTGTGTTTGGGTGTGTTTTGGGTGGGGTTTTTGTTTTTGTTTTGGGGGGGCTTGGGATTTAGGGTTTTTGGGGTGTGCCGTTGGTCGTGCTTTTTTGCTTGTGGGACTTTCCCCTCGCCGAAGGCCGGTCAGCCGGGCCGCCAGGGATCCCCGAAACACACAAATGGGCCGTCATCCGACCAAACATCATCATTATCTCCCTCGAAACCCCCGAAATTAAATCTTTTTTTCCCCTTAATATTAATCGGGAACGTCGCAATTACCCGGGGGAAAACAGTAGTCACACGACCGCACAATGGAAGGTGAATCGTTGTTTGTTCCTTTGTTCGGCTCCCCTTGATGGCTGGCTTGTTACGCGCACTTGGGAGGGCCCGTGTGAGGGGGGGGGGGCCAAGGTTATTGGGAGGGGAAGAGATCAATTATAAATTTAGGGATTTATTTATTATATATATTTATATATATATTTTATGTGGTTGTGTTGTGTTGTTTTGGGGTGTTGAGTGGTGGTTTGGGTGTTTTTATATCATACAATATATATAACCAGTTTAGGGGTTTGTTTGATAGTAATATTATAATTAATGATAAAGATAGAAAGAAAAGTTTTAATAATGGGATAAGAAGACAAAAAAGAAAGAAAAGTAAATAATGGGGAATTAATGGGGGGGAAGGGGCTCAGATGGCATGAGACAGATAATAAAAGGGGACGTGAAAAACCAAAATTTAAAAAAAAAGTGAAAAGAAAAAAAAAGAAGAACCCCCGGAAAGAAAAAGAAACAGAGGGGAAGAAAAAAACAGTTATTCAACCATTTTCCCCCACCTTCACCCACAACCACCCTAAAAATCTTTATTTTTTGCCTTCAAAAAAGCAAGGGAAAAAGGGGGAATAAATTACGCAAACCGGGCACCCTGACACCCGTGCCACAAATTTAAGGGCGATGTTCGGGCCCCCCGCTCCTACACAGAAAGCTTTGAAGGAAAGAGGAGAAAATAAAGAAAAAAAAGAGGGGAAATTCGGCATGTGTGAGTTTAGATACTGTGTCCATGATAGAGATTATTTGGGAATTGATATATTTGAGTCTCTCTTCTCTCTCTCTTCGGGTTTTTCATTTTTAAAATTATATATTATTATACTTAACTTTTTTTTTGTTATATATTTACATTTATACATAAATATAAAAAACAAAACACACTCACACCCACCCAAAACAACCCCCTCACACAAAACAAAACAAACACACACCAAAAAAATAAAATTTTATATATATATATTCGGTTATTTAAAATTATCGCACTCACACACACCACACGCGCCAACATCTCTCTCTCTCTCTCTCTTCTCTCTCTCTTCTCTCTCTTTTTTATTTTATATTTAAATAAATAATATTTTTGTAGGTTTTATTTTTATAAATTTTTTTTATATAATTTTTATATAAAAAAAAAGGGGAAAAGAGAGAGAAAAATATAAAATAAAATTATATTTTTTTTTTTTTTTTTTTGTGTTGTTTTGGTTTTTGTTGTTTTTTTGTATAAAGTATATACTCACACACGCCCGATTAATAAATAATTTTTAATATATATTATATATTTTATATGTGTTTTTGTGTCTGTGTGTGTGGTGTGTTTGTGTGTTGTTGGGGTGGGGTGTGTGTTATACTTTTTCACCACACCCCACACACCCACACTAACAAAAATATATATATTTTATATTTATAATTTTTATTATATTACTAATATATTTATTTATATAATATATATTTATAGTTGAGAGGAGAAAAGAGGATGAGTTAGAAAAGAAAGAAAGGAGTTTTTTATATATTGTTATTTGTTTTGTATATTTTTTATATATATTTATTACTCGCCCATTATCGAACCTTCCTATCTCTTCTCCCCCCTCTTTTATCTCTGTCTCTTCCTCTCCCTCTTCCTTACGCCGCCCATGCATCACGGCCCCCTCTGCCTCCGCCGCCACCCATGAGGCGAAATAAACCCCGGGCGTGAACAGCTCGCCATCACAATCTCAGAGATAAAAACACTTTCGGACAAGTTAGGCCTGGATGGGGTTACCGTCAGCCGCGGCAAAACAATGGCCGTTCTCCGAATCTCTTCATTATGGTTTCCAAATACGGTTCCAGGCGTGACGGATCCTCCTTGAAGCGGTTCCGATAGCGTCTGCGCCATTACTTCTGGCATCTATTGAATACCGGGGAACAATGGCAGACTATTGTTGTTTGCTACACTTGCGCCGCGGGAGATAGCGCGTTTTCGCCCGAATTAGCATAATCTCACGGCTGATTAAAAATTAGAGAATGGATTGATTCATTTACGCTACCGTAATCGATGATGTGTTTTCTCCACGTGCCAAATTGACGATCTTTCTCGTCCTGGGTGATTAAAAAGGCTTTTGATATTGTAGACTGTACGAAAGGAATCTATTTTAAGCTTAATGATCACTCGCCTGTCTACAAAATCTATAATAACGATGATGATGATAATGATGATGGACACTATGAAGGTGATTATGTATATAATGATACCGCCAATAATGATGATGATTATGATGATGATGATGCACACTATTAAAATGACTATGTTTATAATGAAAGTAGTATTTTTTATACTGATGATGATGATGATGATGAAGAGGTAGAGGGGGATGGGGATGATGATGATGATGATGATGATGATGATAATTATTACAGTAATAAATAAAGTTAATAGTTATAATCTTGAAGATGATAATGATGACAGTGATAATAATGATAATAATGATCGTGATGCTAATAATAGTACTACTACTAATAATAATGTTATAATAATAATAATGATAATAATAATAATGATAATAATAATGATGATAATAATAATGATAATTATTATTATTATTATTATTAGAATAGTGTTCCTTATGATAATAATAACGATAATTATTATTATCATTATATTTATTGTTATTTTCATTATTGTTATTATAATAAAAGTAATAATAGTAAAATAATAACAATAAGAACAATGATGATGATAATAATAACAATAATAATGATATGAATAATAATAATAATAATGAAAAAATAATACTATTAATGATAATAATAATAATAATAATAATAGTGATAATAATAATAATAATAATAATAGTGATAATAATAATAATAATAATAACTACAACAACAGCAGCAATAATGATAAAAATAATGATAATGATAATACAATAAAATATTTAAAAATTCTACTGTTACTAGTAATAATGATAATGATGATGATAGTAATAATGATGCTGCTACGACTAATATTAACAATAATAACAATAATAATAATAATAATAAAAATAATAGTAATAACAACAATAATAATAGTAATAATGATAATAATGATAATAATAAGATTAATAATAATAATAATAATAATAATAATAATGATGATAATAATAATAGTAATAAAAGTAATTTTGATAATGATAAAAATGATGATAATGATGATGATGATAATAATAATAATGATAATAAGAATAATGATAATAAGAATAATGATAATAATAATGATAATAATAATAATAATAATAATAATAGTAATATTCATTATGATAATAATAAATGATAATTATAATAATAATAATAATGATAATAATGATAATGATAATAACAGTAAAAAAGATAATAGCATTTATGATGATGATAATAGTAATAATATTAACAATAATAATGATAATAATAATAATGATGATAATGAGAATTATAATGATAATAGTGAAAATGATATTATGATAATAATAAAATTATGCTTCTATTACTATTACTACTACTAGTACTATTACTACTAGTAATAATAACATTAAAATAACAATAACAATGATCATAATGATAATTATTATAATGATAATTATAGCAAGGGTGATACAGATAATAATATTAATATAAAAATAATAGCAATAATAATAATCAAAATTATAACAACGGCAGTAATAATAATAATAAAAAAAAAAAAAACGATAATAACGTATCTGATAATAGCGATAATGTTAATCAAGATGCCATTACAGCTACAATGATATTACTAACAATAATGATTATGTTCGCAAAACTAATCAGTCTCCACAACAGACGACAGAGCTGAAGGGATATAAAACACATGTTATCTTGAAGAGGAGGTGGAGGAGGAGGTGGAGGAGATGGGGGGAGGAGGAGGAGGAGGTGGCGGCAAAGAGGGAGGAGGAGAAGGAGGAAGAGGTGTGGAGATAGGGAATGACGACGCCGTAAATGTGGAAGAGAAAGGGGAGAGAGAGGAGAAAATGGGGGAAAATAATAAAATAACAGGAACAGAGAGATGTCGGCGGCGGCAAAATTGAGGAAGACCAGGCTAGTGATTAGAACGAGGTAGATGAGGAGGAAGCGGAAGAGGAGGAGAAGCTGGGGAGACGATGGAGAAAGAGATGAAAAAGAGGGGGAGGAAGAAGAGGAAAGGATGAAAGAGGAAGAAGAGGAAGTGGAAGAGAGAAGAATGGAATTAAAAGTGAAATGGAAAAGGGAGGAGGAGAAGGAGGAATAGAAAGAAAATGCAAAAAAGAAAAAGAAAAAGAAGAGGAGAGCAACAAATTTCAAGACTTAAAATAAACAGTGAAAAAAAGAGAAAAGAGAAAAGAAAGGAAAAAAAAAAAAAAAAAAACGAAATTTAACCAAAAATGAAAAATATAAGCAGAAAGTGAACCCAAAAGATGAAAAAGAAAGAAAGAGGGAATAACAAACAAACAAACAAACAAACAGGAAAAGGGTAATAACAGCGTCGCCACCGATAATTCTAGGTTCGCTCGCCGCCCGATCTGTGGATGGCAAAAGCTTTTGATAAAATGATGTATGAGCTTCGAAAACGGTGAAGAAATATGTGCTCATTTCAACACCTACGTCTGGCTGCTCGAAAGTTGCGTCAAAGCTGGTCTTTGATGCGCTGCCTTTATGGGGTCTACTTGTGTATGTATGTTTGTGTGTTTGCTTAAATTTGTATAATCATTTAATATATATATATATATATATATATATATATATATATATATATATATGTTTATATATATGTATATGCATATGTATATGCATATTCATATATGTATATATATGTATATACATGCATATGTATACACACACCTATATATCTATCTATCTATCTATATATACATTTATATACATATATATACACACACACACACACATATATATATATATATATATATATATATATATATATATATACACACACACATATGAATATATACACACACACACACACGTGTGGAATTCATGTCGAAAAATTGCAAGTAGAACAATGAAGGGAAGTACAGGAAACCAATATGCCGAAGGCCTTTTGGCTTCATTTACTCACACACACTCACACACACACACACACACACATACGCACACACACGCACACACACACACACACACATATATATATATATATATATATATATATATGTACATATATATGTATATGTACATATATATATGAATATATACATACATATATATATATATATATATATATATATATATATATATATATATATATATATGTATGTATGTATATGTGTGTGTGTGTGTGTGTGTGTGTGTGTGTGTATGTGTAAATATACATACATTTACATATATGTACATATACATATATATTTACATACATACATACATAAATATATATATATATATATGAATATGTATATATATATAAATATATATATATATATATATATATATATATATGTATGTATATATATATATATATATATATATATATATATATATATATTTATATACCTACATATATATATCTTCATATATATAAGTAAATAAGAAAAAAAAAAAAAAATATGTGCATGAATATGTATATATGTATGTAAATATATATATATATACATATATATATATATATATATGTATGTAAATATATATATATACATATATATATATATATATATATATATATATATATATATATATGCTGCCGTGATGGTCCAGTGGCTAGAGCACTGGACTCCGACCATCGTGGTCCCCAGTTCAATTCCCTGTCGCGGCGGTCGTAAACATGCCTGCGCTCTGACTGCTGGCTCGTGCCCGAGAAAACGACATATCGGCTTGAGAAGTCAAACGCAGGTGTCGTAGGGGAAGTCACCGCCGTGGCACAAGTGTTAGCGCGCCGAACCGCGGTTAATTAGGATGGGCATCCAATCAGGTAATGGTGACACTGCCATATAACCTCTCAATAGCGAAAGCACAAACACACCCACACACATATACATGCACATATTTGTTTTGTTTTTTTCTTTTCTCATCTAAGTTCTTTTCTTTGACTCAGGTGTGTTCTAGGTGTTTCGTTTTTTTTTTTTCTTCTTCTTCCCTTTCCTCCATTCTCCTCCTCTTCCTCCTGCCTTTCTCTTCTTTTCCTCCCTAACATGTCGCCGGCTTTGCCCTGCACCGCGCCTTCCGTGCATGCCTGGGAAATTCTCCTCTCTTTCCTCACCCCCTCTCCCCTCTCTCTCCCCTCACCCCTCTCTCTCCCCTCTCCCCTCTCTCTCCCCTCTCCCCTCTCTCTCTCCTCTCCCCTCTCTCTCCCCTCCTTCCTCACCCCCTCTCCCCTCTCTCTCCCCTCTCCCCTCTCTCTCCCCTCCTTCCTCACCCCCTCTCCCCTCTCTCTCCCCTCTCCCCTCTCTCTCCCCTCCTTCCTCACCCCCTCTCCCCTCTCTCTCCCCTCCTTCCTCACCCCCTCTCCCCTCTCTCTCCCCTCTCCCCTCTTTCTCCCTTCCTTCCTCAACCCCTCTCCCCTCTCTCTCCCCTCTCTCTCTCCCCTCTCTCCTCTCTCTCCCCTCCTTCCTCACCCCCTCTCCCCTCTCTCTCCCCTCTCCCCTCTCTCTTCCCTCCTTCCTCACCCTCACCCCCATCCAAATCATCACACCCTGCCCCGTAACCCCCACCTCCGCCATCACCCCTACCTTCACCCCCTCCCCCACAATCACCCCCATCATCACCCTACACCCTTCCCCCCCTCACCCCCCCCCCTCACCCCTCTCTCTGCACCCTCCCCCGCCCCCCCTTACCATTTCTTCGCCGTTTTAGAAAGTATAAAGATAACGTCACCCAGCAGCCAGGCAGACATGATACCCCCCCACCCCCCACCCCCACCCCCCACCCCTCCCTCGCCCAAAGCGGAGCACATAACTCACGCCACGAACGGGAATGTAAACCAACATGATATTAAAGACAAACCCACATAAACCTACATAGCCGCCCGAGTGAACAGCTTTGATGGTGGCATAAATTATCCAGGAATGACACCAACTCCCGTGCGTGACTCTATAGGCCTACGGGAGCTCATTACGCAAGTGTGAGGCCTACGGATGTAGGTATGTTCCTCTCTCCTTCCCCTCCCTCCCCTCCTCCCTCCCCTCCTCCCTCCCCTCCTCCTTTCCCTCCCACCCCTCCTCTTTTCCCTCCCTCCCCTCCTTCCTCCTCTCCTCCCTCCCTTCCCTCCCCTCCTCCTTCCCCTCCCTCCCCTCCTCCTTCCCCTCCCTCCCCTCCTCCTTCCCCTCCCTCCCCTCCTCCTTCCCCTCCCTCCCCTCCTCCTTCCCCTCCCTCCCCTCCTCCTTTCCCTCCTTTCCCTCCTCCTTCCCCTCCCTCCCCTCCTCCTCCCCCCCCTCCTCCTTTCCCCTCTCCCCTTCAGTGTTCTCACTTTGTCTCTTTCTCTTCCATCTGTTGCGTCTTCCTTATGAAGCTGTTATTACCCTGTTTTTTCTCTCTTTAACTGTAAATATGTACATATACAAACACACACACGTGCAAATGAACACACACACACACAAACACACTCCTGTATGTATGCATGTATGTATATATGTATGCATGTATGTGTATGTATGTATATATATACATATATATACATACATATATATATATATATATATATATATATATATACATATATATATATATATATATATATATATATATATATATATATACATACATACATATATATACATACATACATATATATATATATATATATATATATATATATATATATATATTATATATATATATATATTTATATTTATATATATATATATATATATATATATATATATATATATATATATATATATATACATATATACATATACATATATATACACACATTCATATATATATACATATATATATATATATATATATATATATATATATATATATATATATATAAATATATATAAATCTACACACTTACCTAAAATATCTATCTATCTATCTATCCTCTCTTCCTCGCAGTCGCCTTCGCCTCTCTCTTCATCCCTCTCTCTTCCCCTTTTCCTTTCTACCCCCTCCTTTCTCCTTCCACCTCTCCCCTAAGCTTCTCTTCTCTCCAGCTCCTCCTCCTCTCTTCCATCACTCCCTCTTCCCTACTTTCCTCTCTCTTGCCCTTTCTCCTTCCTCTTCATCACACCTCCTTTTTTCTATTCCTTCTTTCCTCCTTCCCTACGTCTGCACTCCTTTGTTCCTCCTCCCCTCCTCTTCCTCTTCAATCCCTCCTTCTCCCTTTTCTCCCCCTTCAACTCTCCTCCTCTCCCTCCCTCCTCCCTCCTCCCTCCTAAATCATCATCCCATTCCTCTTCCTTCTTCTCCCCTTCTCCCTTTTCTATCTCACTCCCTCGTTCCTCTCTCTTCAGGCCTCCTCCCCACATTCCTTCTCCTTTTGCTCTTCTTCGCTGCTCCTCCTTCTTCCCATTTCTTCCCCTGCATTGTCCTTCCTCCTTGTTCACTCCTCATTCTCCCTCCTCCCACTTTCCCTCCTCCATTGTCCTTTCTCCTTGTCCACCCTTCCTTCCCTCCTCCTCCAACCCTCCTCCTCCCTCTTCCCACTTTTCTTCCTCCATTGTCCCTCCTCCTCTTCCTCTCCTCCTCCACCCCTCTTCGTACCTCTCCCCACTTCTCCTCCTCCCCTCTTCCACCCCTCCTCCTCCCTCCTCCCACTTTCCCTCCTCGATTGTCCTTCCTCCTCCTCCTCCTCCCTTCCTCCACTCCCCCTCCTCCTCCCCCGCATTTCTCCCTCACCCGCGCGCCGTTGTAAGCCGTCCCCCCAACACCTGCGTCGGCCAATTTGTATCCGGCGGAGACGAGGAACGACCGACGTCATTTGCCCGGGTACTGTGGGCCGTCACGCGGCGGGGGGCCTTCCATGTGAATAAGAAAAGGGGTGGGGGTGGGGGGGGGAGTGGGAAGGTAACTGGAGTGGGGGGAGTTCGGCGAGTTTGGGGCTGGGGGGTTCCTTGGATAGGGAGGCTGATGCAAGCTGGGGAGGAGGGGTGGGGTATGCTTTTAAAGGAGGGGGGATTTTAGAAGATGGGGGGGGGGGGGTAGGAAGGGTACGCTTTGAAGGGAGGGAAAAGGGGGATACTCCTTGGGGGGAAAGGAGGG
>NC_061858.1:15938235-15940735 GCF_019202785.1 Penaeus chinensis
TCTTTCTTTCTATTTCTCTCTCTCTCTTTCTCTCTCAATCTCTCTCTCTCGCTCTCTCTCTCTCTCTCTCTTTCTCTCTCTCTCTCTCTCTCTCTCTCTCTCTCTCTCTCTCTCTCTCTCTCTCTCTCTCTCTCTCTCTCTCTCTATCTTTTTCTCTCTCTGCCTCTCTCTCTCTCTCTCTCTCTCTCTCTCTCTCTCTCTCTCTCTCTCTCTCTCTCTCTCTCTCTCTCTCTCTCTCTTTCTCTCTCTCTCGTTTGCTTTGCTTTATTTTTGTTGGCAATAGGAACCGTTGTAATATAAAGTACCAGAAATAATAATAATTATAGCAAATTAACAAAAACTATCAATAATTAACAAAAATAAGATAACTGATTCAGTATACTCCATAATTAGTGGAGAGAGAGAGAGAGAGAGAAAAAGAGTGAGAGAGGGAGAGAGAGAGAGAGAGGGAGAGAATGAGAGAGAGAGAGAGAGAGAGAGAGAGAGAGAGAGAGAGAGAGAGAGAGAGAGAGAGAGAGAGAGAGAGAGAGAGAGTATTCAGGTGTATGGCGAGGTATGCGTGAGTCACGTTATGTTAAGGGTATATGGGGGGGGGGGGGGTCATTCATCACCATGAAGAGGAAAGGGGAGGAGGGGGAGGAGGGGAGAAGGGGGAGGAAGAGGACGGGGGATGGGGAACCGGAATGAGAGGTAGGAGGAGGGAAAGGGAGGGATAGGGATGGAATAGGGGAGGAAGAAAGGGAGGGCAGAAGAGAGAGAGAGAGAGGAGGAAGGGTGGAATTGAGGAAAATCAGAAAGGTTGGGGGTAAGGTGGGAGGTGGAGAGAGGAGATGGGGAGAAGTGGAAGAAAGTGGATGAGAAACAGGAAGGGAATGAAGAGGAAGGCAGAGAGTGGAGAATGATGATGATGGTAAGAAATTTAAGATAAGAAAAAAACGGAATTAGTGAATATACTAACAAACAAACAGACTGATAGACAAATATTGCGAGAAAAAATAATAATAAAATAAATGATAAAAGAAGAACAAGAAGAAACACCAAGAAATGATAGAAGATGCAGACTGGCACTGCCCCCCCCCCCATCCCATCCCTCCCCCTCATTTACCCCTCTCCCCATTTACCCTCTCCCCTACCCTACCCTCACCTGCTCCCCCCCCCCCCACCTGCCCCCAACCACTTTTTTGAAGCCATAGGCAGACCGGAAATGGGTATAAATGGTAAGGCAGAAGAAGGAGACACGGAGGTAAAAGCTGGTTAATGGCGGAGGGGGGAGGAGGGGGTTGAGTGGGGAGGAGGTAGGGAGGACGGGAAGAAGGATGGAGGAGGAGGAGGAGGAAGAGGGAGAGGAAGAGGGGGAGGAGGAGGAAGAGGAAGAGGGAGAGGAGGAGGAAGTGGAGGAGGAGGAAGAGGGAAAGGAAGTGGGGGAGGAGGAGGAAGAGGGGGAGGAGGAGGAAGAGGAGGAAGAGGAGGAGGAGGAGGAGGAGGAGAAAAAGAAGGAGAAAGAGGAAGAAGGTGAGGAGGAGTAAGAGGAGGAGGAGGAAGAGGAAGAAGAAGAGGGAGAGGTGGAGGAAGAGGAAGATAAAAAGGAGGTGGAAGAGGGGGAGGGAGAGGAAGAGGAAGAGGAAGAAGTAGAAAATGAGGAAAATGAGGTGGTAGTGGAGGAGGAGGAGGAGGAGGAAGAGGAAGAGGGAGAGGAGGAGGAAGATGAGGAGGATGAAGAGGGAGAGGAAGAGGGGAGGAAGAGGAAGAGGAAGAGGGGGAGGAGGGGGAAGAGGAGGAGGAGGAGGAGGAGAAGAAGGAGGAAGAGGAAGAGGGTGAGGAGGAGGAAGAGGAGGAGGAAGAGGAAGAAGAAGAGGGAGAGGAGGAGGAAGAGGAGGAGGAGGAAGAGGAAGAAGAAGAGGGAGAGGTGGAGGAGGAGGAGGAGGAGGAGGAGGGGGAGCGGTAGAAAGTGGACGGGGAAGGAAGAAGGAGGAAGGGATAGGTGGGGTGGAAAGGAAGATTTACGAGCAACATATGGAAACACCGAAGCTTCTAAAAGACCATCTGTAAAACTTCAGATGTTGCACACGTCATCAGCTGTAGTATCTTGCACTTGCAAACCTTTTAACAATCACTGTGAAAGGGCGGGTGTGTGTGGGGCAACATTGCTAATATTTTTTGTCCTTGAGTGAATATAAATGAGAGAGGGGGAGGCGGAATGAGTGGGGTGGGGGCGAGGGGGGGAACTGGGGAGGGGGCGAGGGTGGGGAGTAGGGGAAAGGAGGTTATGACAGGGGGGAAGAGGGGGAGGAGGTGGGGAGGGGGTACGTAGGGAGAGGGAGCGTTGGGAAAAGGAAATAGAGTAAGACGTTTATACGAAAATGTTTATTAGATATGTCGCACTTGATTCATAAATTTTGGAACTTTGTAAACAAATATAAACCGGCAGTTTTTGAAACCAAAAATGTATGTACGCTGCATTTTTTTCCCTCTGTTTTTACATGAATTCAAAGCATGACTG
>NC_061858.1:15945735-15948235 GCF_019202785.1 Penaeus chinensis
TTGTTTATGTATTAATGTTTGTTTATGTATTGATATATATATATATATATATATTCATTGTTGTAATCCTTCAGTGTATCTATAATTCTTAGTAGTAGTAGCATTGCTGTTGTTACTATTAGTATTCGTATAATTAAGGTTATAATTAATATAACGATAACAATTATAATAATAAAAATAATTTTAATAATGATAATGATGATAATCATAATGATGATAATAATAATGATAATAATCATAATAATTATAATAGTAATGATAATAATAATAACAATGACACAAACTACGACAACAACAACAATAGTAATGACAATGATTACCAGAATAATTATTATTGCTACTGTTATTATCATTATTATTAACATTACCATTAGTATTAGTATTGATAGTATTATTATTATTATTATTGTTATTATTATTATTATTATTATTATTATTATTGTTGTTGTTGTAGTTATCATTATCATTATCATTATTACCATTATTATTACTCTTAGCAGTAGTAGTAGTATCATCACTATTATCATTATCATTATTATCATTATTGTCATTATTATTATCATTATAACCACTATTATTATTGTTAATGTTATCATAACTATTACAATGAACATCATTGCTTTTGTTCTTATCATTATAACTTTAACTGTTAGCATTATTAATATTATTATCATTACTGGTACCAACGCTCTTACAACACTCTCTTGAGATATTCCCTATCACTTCTTGAAATCATTTTTGACATAATGATCAACTGATGATAAAGACATATTGATTAGGTCCCCTCGCCCCCTTCCCCTTCCCCTTCCCCCTCCCCCCCCCCCCCTACCCCTCACCCCCACCTACTGGCGAGACAGTTGCTTCCTCTTCCTGTGTTGCCTCTGCTTCTGCAAATAGAATCAGCGACTCATATAATATTAATGATGATGCTGACGCTCTCGTGGATCAAAGGATGATAACGATAATGACTATTACTACTACTACTACTACTAAAACTACTACTATCACTACTAATAATATCACTCCTACTCCAGCCACAACTAATACTATAGCTGCTACTACTACTACTATTCCTACTACTACTATTACTACTAGTAATGATAATAAAAATAACAATAATAATGGCGATAGTGATAATGATACTGATGATATTGATAATAATGACAGTAATAATGACGATAATGATAATGA
The DNA here is from genome assembly GCF_019202785.1 of Penaeus chinensis. Lineage (NCBI taxonomy): Eukaryota > Metazoa > Arthropoda > Malacostraca > Decapoda > Penaeidae > Penaeus > Penaeus chinensis. Next base: position 15,946,927 of record NC_061858.1, read on the forward strand.
TAAGAATAATATGAATGACAGTAATAATGACGATAATGATAATGATAAGAATAATATGAATGACAGTAATAATGACGATAATAATAACGATAATGATGATAACAGCAAAAAAAAAAAAAGAAAAAAAAGATAATAACAATGATTATAATGATAGTAATTATAATAATAATAACAATGATGATATTGATAATGATAATGCCAATGATAATACTAATGACAATGATGGTAATGATAATAGTAATGGTAATAACAATGATGATGATGATATTAATAATAATGATAATAATAATAGGGATAATAATAATAATAATAATAATAATACTAACAACAACAACAACAACGCAATAATGATAATAATAATAATAACAATAATAATGATAATAGCAATATAGCTAATATTGATAATGACAAGAATAAAATGACAAAAACATTAATGATAATGATGATAATAATAATGAAAATGATAATGATAATAATAATAATAATAATAATAATAACAATAATAAGAATAATGATGATAATAATAATGGTAATAATGACTATAATAATGACTATAATAATAATGAAAGTAATAATAATAATAATAATAATGATAATAATGATAATAATAATAATAATAATAATAATAATAATAATAATAATAATAATAATGATAGCAGTAATGATAATGATAAATCTGGAATTAAATGTTTAAACAAAATCGGTGAACAAGCAACGGACGACATCTGGCAACTTTTCATAGGTCAACACTGAAATCTAATTAACATTTATGATTAACATTCATGAAAACTTTCTTTTTTTATTATTATTTCATAGGACTAGCAAGGAATTCTGGGTATATTCATGGCCATATTTGCGGAATATATTATCTCCTCTTCCTTTCTAATTTCTCTATCATCCCCTCTTTCTCTGTGTACCTCATTCGCATAAATCAAACGACGAAGGGAGTAACAAGAAAAAACACAATTATGACGAAGATCCTTTTGTTGTATTAACTGAAGAAGAAATATAACGAAAAGGCTTTCGTTATATTTGTGTGCTTTCGTGTGCTTATTTTCGTTGTTTTGCTTAGCTTTAGTTCAGCAATAATCTTGGTCAAGCTCTGGCATTTGCATGACAGTGTGACGTCATTACACGGTATCAATACTGGCATCGTAGTGAGCATTTGCTAGATGAATATGGCCTTGACATGGATATTTAATTTTTTTCTTATCTTTTATTTACTTTTTTATTGTCAGTTTTCCATGTTGTTTTTTTTCATTGCTCTTCTTCTTTCTCTCATCTTTTCTAACTTTATCTCCTTTCCCCT
>NC_061858.1:15953235-15955735 GCF_019202785.1 Penaeus chinensis
TGTCTCTGTCTGTCTGCCTGTCTGTCTCTCTCTCTCTCTTTCTCTCTTTCTCTCTTTCTCTCTTTCTCTCTCTCTCTCTCTCTCTCTCTCTCTCTCTCTCTCTCTCTCTCTCTCTCTCTCTCTCTCTGTCTGTCTGTCTGCCTGTCTGTCTCTCTCTCTCTCCCTCTCTCTCTCTCTTTCTCTCTTTCTCTCTTTCTCTCTTTCTCTCTTTCTCTCTTTCTCTCTCTCTCTCTCTCTCTCTCTCTCTCTCTCTCTCTCTCTCTCTCTCTCTCTCTCTCTCTCCCTATCTCTCTCCCTTCTCTCTCTTTTTAATAACAGGGTAATACCAACAGTACTCTTTATGGCGAAATGGTAATACATATAATTATTACCATCGCTGACATCATTATGACAATATGATAGTAATAATTGTAATAATGATAACAAAAGATAATAATAATGATATGTAAGGTGGTGATAATAGTAATCATTATGGCAGTTATCATTATAGTCACGATAATGATTATAATTACAACAATAACAATAATGATAACAAAACAATAATAGTAATCGTAGCCAATATTGATAACAATGACGGTACTAGGGAAAAAGTAATGGTATATATAATGATACGAATTATAATGATTATCATAATGACTATCAATTGTCATTATGATAACAGCAAATACTAATAAGGAGGAGGAAAATGATATTGGTGATGAAGACGATGACAATGATGATAATGATAATGATAGTAATACTACTACTACTAATAATAATAAAGCAATACAAAATAATAGTAATAACAAAAATAATGATAATGATAATAATAATAATAACAATAATAATAGTTGTAGTAATAATAATAATAGTAGTAAAAAAAGTAGTAACAATAAAAATAATAGTAATAATAATAATGATGATGATGATAATAATGATAATAATAATAATGATAACAATAACAGTAGTAGTAATAATAATAATAGTAGTAGTAATAATAATAATAGTAGTAACAATAATAATGATAATAAAAATGATAATGATAATAACAATGGTAATGAGCATGAAAATAATAATAACAATATAATAATAATAATAACAATAATAATAATGATAATAATAATAATAATGATGATGATGATAATAATAATAATAATAATAATAATAATAATAATAATAATAATAATAATAATAATAATAATAATAATAATAATAATGATAATAATGACGATAACAAATCTACAGCAAATGATTCCCAGTTCTCATTAAGCCACTGAGTTTGACAAATATAGTTAATGTTGATGTGAATAATAACAATAATGATATTTTAATAATAGTGATGAATAATAATAATGAAAATAATAATGATAATATCATAATGATAACAATAATAATAATAATACTAGAAATAATAATAATGACGATAACAGATCTACAGCAAATAATTCCCAGTTCTCATCAAGCCACTGAGGTTTCTGGCCGCCGCCTTGCCAAGCCCGAGTCTCGATTACCGGGAAATCACACCTGTCAGCGTCAGGTAAACACAGGTAAGTGATCATAACTTCCAAAGCCTCGGCAGCGTTCCATTACATCTTAGTGGTTCCGTGACCGACATAATAACAGGGAATAATGTAATGGTAATAAATAAGGAAGAAAATAAGAGGTTGGTGGTGGGGGGGGGGGGAATAGGATGAGGGGAGAGGAATAATGAAAAGTGATCACATTTTCTTAATTTCGTAAACGGTGGTTGGGATATAGGCTGTCATGAGCCCCTGGTTGTGAATGGTAATATATATACTACAATGTATATATGTATATAGTCTCTCATCTTCGCTTCTTTTTTTTTTTTTCTCCTTCTCGCTTCCTCCTCTTTCTCTCCTGTACCTGCTTTTTTTTCAAGAATTACTTTCCCATCTTCGCTTCTTTCCCCCTCTCCTCTTCTGTACCTGCTTTTTTTTCAAGAATTACTTTCCCATCTTCGCTTCTTTCCCCCTCTCCTCTTCCTCCTCCTTTCCATCTCAAAATTCCCCTCTCCACTCTCGGTCATTTCCCCCTCCCTTACCCCCTTCCCTTACAATCCAGCCTCACCCCCCCCAACCTTGACTTCTTCCCCTCCTTCTTCCCTCTCCCCTCCATCTCAAACCCCTCCCCCCCCCCCAGCCCCATAGAAACCCCCATACACATCTCATCCCCTATCCTTCCCGCTCCCCCCTTCCCACTCCCAACCCCGACTTAGACTTCTTCCCCTTCCGCTTCCCCCTCTCCTCCATCTCACCCCTCCCCCCCTCCCCAACCCCCCCTCACCTCCCAGACCCAAGATTGACTCGCCGATTCACGTTATTAGAAAAATTTCACCGCCAGTCCATCTAGGGCGCGTCGATCTGCCATTACCTCTCCTCTTTCTTCACTTCGCCATTATCTCCAAACACTTCGTCTTGGCGGGAGAGCTCGAGCGAAATATAAATATTTCATGCGTTCCGGGGCGTTTAAATGGGATATTTATGCTGTTTGGCGGGTCTGG
>NC_061858.1:15958235-15963235 GCF_019202785.1 Penaeus chinensis
TTATTATCATTATTATTATTACTATTATTATTATTATTATCATTATTATTATTATTATTATTATAATTTTCCTTATCATTATTATTATCATCATTATCATTATCATTATCATTATTATTGTTGTTAATATTATCATTATAATTATCCCCATTATCAATATCATTAATACTATTACTAAATGTATAATCATCATTATCATTATCATTATCACCATCACATTTATCATTATTACCATTATCACATTTATCATTATTACTATTATTATTCTCATACTTATTATCATTAGTAGAAGTAGTAGCAGTAGTAGTAATAAACTCCTATGTGGTTTGGTAATAAGTATTGTCATAATCAGAAAGCGTACCACAATTCAGGGTAACGTTAATACTGTTCTGTAGCTTACAAATCTTTCTTTGTGGAATTCATCAAGGAAACGTCTACACACACGTGTAACAGTTACTGTTATTACGATTGTTATGATCATTAATATTGTTATTGTCGGTAACTTCATGATTGGTTTTGTTGTTGCAGTTGTTTTTGTTATTGTTTGATTATTAGTATTATCCTTTTCGTCATTATTATCATTATTATTAGTATCATTAGCGTTATTAGTATTAATGTTACTGTTACCATTATCATTGTTATAATAATTGTTATTGCTCTTCTTATTATTATTTTTGTTATTGTTATTAGTAGTAGTATTATCATTATTATCATTATCATTGTTATTATCATTATCATTTTCATTTTATCATAATTATCTTTATCATCATCATCGTCATTATCATTATTATTATCATAATTATTATCAGCTACATTAATTTTAGAAATGTATAATACAAACACACACACACACAGACACACACACACACAACAACAACAGCAACAACAACAACGACAACAACAACAGCAACCACACAAGACCCAATTTGAAATAACTGTAACAGCAGTTTTGTCCCACAACAGTGCTTGTGAGCGACACTAAATATTTATGCGCTAAGAATAAAGAAGAAAGAACGTATTTAACCGCAATTTTACGAACTTTCTACAATTTACCGGGAAATTTATTGTACACTGATGACGTTTGGGCAGTGGGGGGGTTATTGTCTCTGCGGGGGGCGGGGGGGGGGGGGGCTGTATCCCTTCCTGCCTCCCTCGCGCGTCTCTCGTGGGCTGTCAAACAAGGCGTTTTTTATGCGCTGGTTGGTCGATATCCGCTGTTTTTACGTTTTGTCCATCTGTCTGTTCGTCTGTCAGTTGGTCTGTCTTTTCCTTTGACGGGCCTCGCGTTCTTTGTCTGCCTTTGTTCATACATACATATATATATATAGATATATATATATATATGTATATTTATATGTATATATATATGTGCGCGCGCGCGCGCGCGTGTGTGTGTGTGTGTGGGTATGTACAGGTTTATATATATATATATATATATACACATATATATATACATATATTATATGTATATGTACAAACACACATGCACACATGCACACACACACACAGACACACACACACACACACACACACATATATATATATATATATATATATATATTGATACATATATATATATATATATATAGATATATAGATATATGTATATATATACACGTGTGTGTGTGTGTGCATAGTTCTGGAATTATATTTTAGTACACTTGCCATTTGATCTTTCATGTTCTTAAGTAATTGAAACATGTAGTAATAGTTATTACTGATGTTAGAGTAGGATATTTTTCAAATGCGATTTCCTGGAATTGTTTGTTTATCGAAATGTCAACAGCCATAGAGGTGAAGCGGCATCAATTGCAGCTGCATGTTTCTTGAAACTTGAAAACGCTTCATGCTATAAATATCTATGCAAAACTGCATAATCAAATAAAAATCTCTTCAAAATCGCTGAGACATTGTAAACGTTTTTTTTTTTCGTAGCTGCACCATCTAGTAGCGGCCGTTCGAACTAATGATTTTTTTTAATGATGGTAAACAGAAGACATACTTCATTATATTCTTCATTTTACTGATCATTAACTGAACGCAAAACCGCAGTAAAGCTACAGTGATGCTTCATCATTGCGTGTGTGTGTATGTGTGTGTGTGTGTGTGTGTGTGTGTATGTGTGTGTGTGTGTGTGTGTGTGTGTGTGTGTGTGTGTGTGTGTCGATGGAAACGCAAAGTCAGAACTTGAAGTTACGAAACAGTATGTTTATTTCGCTTCGGTTATTCTTGGCCCTTTTTATGTTCTAAAATCTGATCATAATTTTCGTTATCACATTTCCAAAAGTCTTTGCGTTTCTATGAGGAGACGCATCCATATTCGAACTGCTGAGCGAGAAAATTCATGTTTGCTTGTTTCAACTCGAGCAAGCACTAGCCGGAGGGTTCCAAGGAGGGTAAATATCAAAAGGCAAAGAGCCGGCTCCTAATACACGTGCGTTGAATCAGATGATATGAAATAAGGAAGAAAAAAAGAGAAAGAAAAGAAAAAATCTGTATATATTATATCATCTTGCTATGTTTACCAACTAATAAAGTGACTTGAGGGTTTACTTTCCTCAGATCCAACCAATGATTCAATAAACATAAAATATACTACGTTATAACCATTTTAGAGCATAAAAGAATTGAAAGAAGTTTATATAGATAATGGTGATGATTGTAACAACAGAAATATTATGCGACAGTAGTATAATGGTGATGGTGATAATATAAGGATAGCAATACTAATGACAATAATAATGACGATAATAATAATGATAATACTACCGATTATATTAATAATAATAATAATGATAACAAAAACAATAATGATAATACCAATAGCAATATTAATGATAATACAATAATGAAAATGATAATGATGACTAATAAAAGATAAAACAACAGCAACAAAGCATCAACGTCAATAATAATACTGATAATAACATTAATAATAACACCGATAACAATTACAACAACAACAATAATGACGAAAAGCGGCATCTGCAGAGCGAGAAGTTGAAACATAAGTGGAAAGAAAATTAACATTAATGATACAAATAATAATCCAATAATTTTAAGAACGATAAGCCTATCTTTTTTTTTTTCACTCTGTCTTGAGAAAATAAAAGTGATAGGGAATGCAAAGGTGATAATTTGGATATTGAAGCGTATTGTTGAAATGTTAATATAATGACAATAAGAGCATGGCAGTAGTAACAGCAGTAGTAAGGGTATTCAATATGGAAAAAAGTAATTATTATAATTCTGTTACGATGATAATTTTAACAACAATAGCATTAATGATATAAATGATGGTAATAATAACAATATAGTGACAATAATAACGTTGATGTTGATAATTAATCATGAGAATGCTGCTAAAGTTGCTAATGAGATTATTTATAACTGGAATAGTAAATCATGAAAATAATGAAAATTGTAAGGATATTAATAATAATGATAATCACTAAAAATGGCTATTAGGCAAATCATGATAATAATAACTGTAATATTGATAACAATTATAGTTACTTTTATCATAATTTTCATAGTATTAACGAATAATGATAATGATGTCAATGATAACAAATATAAAATTAATAACATCAAAAACGATATAAAAAACTACTTAATAATACAACAATTATAATATTAATGAATACAACAATTATGATATTAATGAATACAACAATTATGATATTAATGATTACAACAATAATAATTATAATATTTGCAACAATTGTATTAATCATAGTAATTGCAACAATTTTGATAATAATCAAGATACTGACAATAATAATAATACTGATAAATAACAAGAACAACAACGACAACAAAAGTAAAATTAACGACGGCAATGAAGTATTAATGATGGAAAATAATTCGGCAAAACGGAAGAAAACGGGGGAAATGCGCAAGAAAAAGAATAAATGTAAAAGAAGAAGAGAGGGAAATAGAAAAAAACGGATAAAAAGGCAAGAAGAAGGAGAAATGGAGTGAAGAAGAGAGGAAGAAGGAGAAGAAAGAATGGAAAAAAGAAGCAACGTAGTCAAGACAGATAAACTGATAAGTAGATAGTGGCATACGCAGATAGATAAGCAAGTAGACATTAAAATAGATAGATGGGTAAGCAGAAAATGTGGTAGAAGCTGTACTAGTGGAGTTGATTATGAAAATAGTAATACCAATGATAATGATACGATAAGGATGATGATAATAACAATAACAATAACAATAATGATGTTAACGGAAGTAACAACAACAATATAGTGACAATGATAAGGGTGTCGTTGATAATAAAAACATTATCCAGTGATAATGATAACTGTTAATAACACTGATGCTAAAATATATTCAAGAGAATTTTGAAATAACTTAATATTACTGATGATAATAATGATAATGATGATAATTACAGTGTTTTCCTGCCATTAGTTCGAAATCTGGAAGGTTTTGTGATCAATGATGATGATGATTAAGGAAATAATAATGATATAGGTAATGACGATAACAATAATATCAGTCATATTCATAACCGTAGCAGAATGATGCTTATAATGAAAATAATGAAATTATAAGGCGAATAAGGACAATATTCATGATAGTTATTATGAAAATTATCATAGTAACGATAATTGTAACAATAAAATAATAATAACGAAAGCGTTAATGATGATAATGATAATGATAATAATGATAATAATAGCGATAATACTGATAATGACCTTAAAAGCAAAATAATAAATAATAATGATAATGATAATAACAAAATAGCAATGATAATAACAATGATAATAACAATTACTACAAAAAACAACAGCAGCAACAACAAGAAAAACAATAACGACAATAATGATAATGATAGTAATAATGATAATATCAATGAAAATGATGATAAAACAGCAAAAAGAAAAATAATCATAGCTATCATAAAAGTATGAATGAAGAAAAAATAAGGAAGGAGAAGAATAAGGCAGAATGAGGAAACAGAATAAACGACATAAACAGAAGCATAT
>NC_061858.1:15975735-15978060 GCF_019202785.1 Penaeus chinensis
TTTTTGTGCATTAGTATCCCCTCTTCCCTTCTCTATTTATCCTTCCTTCCCTCTATCTCTCTTCTCTTCTTTCCTCCCTCCCTCCCTGACTTTACCCATCCCTCATGATTAAAAGCAAGGCTGGTGAGATGAGAGCAAATGAACTCACATCACCTTCTACCTCTCCCTCTCTCTGTCTTTCTCTCTCTCTTTTCTCTCTCTCTCTCTCTCTCTCTCTCTCTCTCTCTCCCTCTCTCTCCCTCTCTCTCTCTCTCTTTCTCTCTCTCTCTCTCTCTCTCTCTCTCTCTCTCTCTCTCTCTCTCTCTCTCTCTCTCTCTCTCTCTCTCTCTCTCTCTCTCTCTCTCTCTCTCTCTCTCTCTCTCTCTCTGGCTGTCGCTCTCTCTCTCTCTCTCTTTCTCTCTCTCTTTGTCTCTCTCTCTCTCTCTCTCTGTCTCTCTCTCTCAATCTCTCTCACTCTCTCTCTCTCTCTCTCCCAATCTCTCTCTCTCTCTCTTCTCTTCTCTCTCTCCGTCCGCCCTTTCCTCCCTCTCTCTCTCCCTCTCTGTATATCTCCCTCCCCCCCCCCCCTCTCTTTCCCGTCGACTGAAAAGTGTTATGTATTTGGTTTCTGTCCGCCGGCTTTGCTCGAATACAAACGATATTGTATGTGTAGGTATATGGACTTTCCAACGACCTTTGCTGCTGGCTCTGACAACACTACCAACATTGTTTTCAGCGCTGCTTCTGATGGCTATAGCGTATTTGTTCTTTTGAGAAAAAAAACGCCCTTTTCTTCGATGCCAATGTTATAAAGATAATCTTCAGTTTACATCTCAGCTATAGACGATGCGTGTTGTCAGATCTCACGTCATTGTACTTTCATTTCCAACAGTTCTCAGCTGACAACATTATGCTTCTTCATGATTGCTTTCAACTTTACCTTCATTCATATTTCCACCACAGGCTATATACACTGTTTCCATCACTACAACTATTACCAGCACTACCTCTGCCAACACCTACCACCACCTACATCACTAATAAAACCAACCATTAGTATAATCAGCCACCACTTCCACCTAAACTGACAACCACTACCAAACTACCACCAACCGCTACCACCCCTAAAATCACCCCTACCACCACCCCCACTACCACCACCCCTACCACCACCACCACTGCCACCACTGCCACCACTACCATCCTCTACCACCACCACTACCCTTAGCACTGCCACCTCACGGAGTGAAACAATCTATATGCAAATTTTAGGCCAGTCTGCCCCCGGTTATATATTGTCTCTCGGCTGTCTAGAGGTAAAGCGTTTTAATTACTAAAGAAAAAATTGGCTAAACCTTTCCATTAGTTAGCCTTACGTCTGCTAAAGTAACTCATATTTCCATGTTATTTACTCTGGAGTTTAGTATATGTGGGTTGCGTGCGGGTATTTCCTTTCGTTGGGGAGATGTGTTTGTGGGTGTGTGTGTGTGTGTATGTGTGTGTGGATGGGTCAGTTTGTGTGTGTGTGTGTGTGTGTGTGTGTGTGTGTAGAGGGGTCAGTTTGTGTGTGTGTGTGTGTGTGTGTGTGTGTGTGTGTGTGTGTGTGTGTGTGTGTGTGTGTGTGGATAGGTCAGTTTGTGTGCGTGTGTGTGTGTGGATGGGTCAGTTTGTGTGTGTGTGTGTGTGTGTGTGTGTGGATGGGTCAGTTTGTGTATGTATGTGTGTGTATGTGTGTGTGTGTGCGTGTGTGGTTGTGTGTGTGTGTGTGTGTGTGGATGGGTCAGTGTGCTTCTGTGTATGTGTGTTTGTGTTTTGTGAGTGTGGATAGCTTATGTGCGTGTGTGTATGTGTATTTTTATGTGTTAATGACCGTAGAAAGAGAGAAGTGGAAAGGTGGAGACAGAACGAGGAGGGAAAAATAGGAAAAAGGAAAAAGGAGGGGGGGGGGAGAATTATATTTTCCTCACCAACACTTTCACCAACATTCGGTATCCATCACCAACATCCATCAACACCAGCCTTTCCATATCTCGATCCTCGCTTTCCACCATAACCAACTTCATCATCGCCTCACCATCAATCACCATCGGTCACCATCACCAACACCATCTTCACCATTACACTTCATCCTCACTGTTTTCACCATCTTCTCCAGCACACCTTCAATATATTCACTATCCTAACTCATTTTCACCATCTTCTTTATCTATTATCTTCACTTCGCACCATCATAAGTCTCCCTCACCATCATCACCCTCTCCACCACCGTCATCACCCTCTCCACCACCATCATCACCCTCTCCACCACCATCCTCATCACCACCATCTCCACCATACCCCCCCCCA
>NC_061858.1:15983160-15986882 GCF_019202785.1 Penaeus chinensis
TTTCGATTCCCTATTTTATCATGTTCTGAAGAATTTTCCTCTAGTGCGTTCACCACGGCAGCGCTCGTTCTCACGCCGGTAGTCTCTCAAGCGTGGAATGCACTCTCTATCTGCCTCTCTCTCTCTCTCTCTATCTGCCTCTCTCTCTCTCTCTCTCTCTCTCTCTCTCTCTCTCTCTCTCTCTCTCTGTGTGTGTGTGTGTGTGTGTGTGTGTGTGTGTGTGTATGTGTGTGTATGTGTGTGTGTGTGTGTGCGCGCGTGTGTGTGTGTTTTTAAATATAATGTGTACACACACACACACCAAAGACCATTAACACCATTCCCGTCTCCATCTCTCTCTCTTGACCTCAGGTTGATTTCAATCTGCGCGACCTGCTTACCCGATGGACACCCGTGACCTGCACTGACCTGCGTTGACCCCGATCCCATCATAGCATGACGAGGACCTGTGATGGCGTCATTAAAAGTATAACCAACACTAATCTCTAACGACCCGTGATGACCTCCGAAGCGGCCATTATCGGCTCCGCTGTGAGTTATCGGGACGCGCCTCGCTGGGCTCGATTTATGGGGGGGAAGGGGGCGAAGGGGGGAGGGGGGAGTGTGTGTGAGAGAGAGAGACTGTGGGTGTGTGCAAATATTCTCATCCAACCGATTCAGTCTCTCCATCTTCTCTCTCTCTACTCTCTCTTCACTCTGCTCTCTAATCTCTCGCTCTATCTCGTCTCTCTCATCTCTCATCCTCTCATCTCTCAATCTCTCTGCCCATCCATCTCATCTCCTCTGCATCTTCTCCATCTCATCTCCGCTCTCGCTTCTCTCTCTCTCTCTCTCTCTCTCTCTCTGTTGTATGAATATATGTTAATTATTTACACACACACACACACACACACACACACAACACGACACACACACCACACACACACGACACACTAACACACAACACACATATATATATATATATATATATATATAGATATATATATATATATGAATATGATATATATATATATAATATATACATATTTACATGAAGAAATATAATATAGATATTATATATATATATTATATATATTTGTATATATAAACATATATATATTACATATACATATATATATAAAGATATTATATATATAATTATATGTATATATATATATATATGTATATAATATATATAATATATATAGATATATATATATATATATATATATGTGTGTGTGTGTGTGTGTGTGTGTGTGTGTGTGTGTGTGTGTGTGTATTTACATAAACATATATACATATATATAAATATATATATATGATATATATACATACACACACACACACACACACACACACACACACATTTATATATACATATATATATATATATATATATATATATATATACATATATAAATAATATATATATATATGTATATATATATATATATATATATATATATATACATATATAAATAATATATATATATGTATATATATATATATATATATATATATATATATATATATATATATATATATATCCCGTCTCTCTCCCTTCTTGAAAGATATCATCATATCTATAAGAATTTTCATCGACTGGCATCTAAATATTTTGACTCCTTTCACATAAATTTCTCGAACCAAACAATTTTATTTTCCAAAATGGCGACTTACGACGACATTTTATCTTTTGGAATTTCCCATTTCTTAAAGAACGAAGTGAAAAAAAAATAAAAAAAAATAAAATAAAAAAAAGAAAAAAAAAATAAAAAAAAAATAAAAAGGAAAAAAAAAAAAAAACAGATTTTCCTTATCGCCGTCAAAATGTATTATAAATCATTCATGATTTTGACATTATGATTATCATTTTCTATATGTTTGCTAGATATATTGCCTTGTTATGTAAACATGTATTTATTTTTTTCAGTTCTGTTTTTTTTCCCACAAATATTTATATTTTTCGACATCTTTTTAAAAATGATTTCAAAGTTTTGTGTGTATATATTTTTTCTTTCTTTTGTGTGAGGCTTTCCAGTTTTTCTTTCTTGTTTTTTTGTATTCTAATTTCGTAATCTATTATCATTATTTTTCTGCTTGTCATCAGATCAATTTGGATCTTATCTAATTGATATTATTAGATATGATCATAATTTTCATTTGCAGATTCGATATTATTCTCATTTGCTTCCTCATACGAATCCCAAATGTGGTCTGATTTTTTTTCTCTCCCTTCCTTATGCCTCTTCCTCGTTTCCTTCCTTCCCTTACTCTTCACTTCTCTCTCCTTTTCTTCCTTACGCCTTACCTTCCTTCTTTACTTTTATCCATATCTTTACCCCCCTCTCTTTCCTCTCTTCTTTGTCTCTCTTTCTCTTTCCTTCTATCTTGCTTCTCTCCTTTCATCTCTACCTCTTCCCTACTTCATATCTACTTCTCCTTCTCTCATACCCTGCCATCTTTCATCTATCCAACCCCCTAGTTCCCCTCCTCTCTCTCTTCCTCTCTCTTTATCTCTTTCTTACCCTTTCTCTTTTCTTCTCACTTTCATATTTCCCTTTCTCTCTCACTTCCCCTCTCCCGTCCTTTCTCTCTTCCTCTCTCCTTTTCTTTCTCTCGTCCTCTCTCCTTTCCTCTCCCCTGTCTTATCTCCCTCCCTCTTTCCATACCCAACCTCCTTCCTTCTCCTTTCCATCTTCTCTCAACCCTTTTTTTATCTCTCTTGAAACAACAAACTTTTCCATTGAGTGTGATTTTTATTATTTTGATTTTCTTCTTATTTATCCAATTTACTTTCCTATGCAAATATCATGGCGAAAACTGAGACTACTGCAAAAATATCTGATTATCTGAATATATAAATCTATATCATAAATCTATATATAAATCTATATTGTAAATCTATATATAAATCAGTATATTCATTCGAAAGCATGGGATGGAAAGGATAATCATAATAATAATGTTTGCAATGGTGATAAAACTATCATTAGTAAGAATAAAAATCATTACAAAGATATTACTAATGATGAAATGATATGACAGATAACAACTGTCATGATAAAACCCAACAATAACAAAAGTAATACTAGTGCTAACAACAACAAAATATGATAATAACAATGATAATACTACTGACAATACATACACAGTTTATACAGAGATGCTGCTTCTACTGATGAAAAGTTATGGTGAAGAAGGTGATAGTGAACATGACGATAGTGACATGAATGCTTATAAAAGTTGATAATAAAAAGCCATGATGAAGAGACTTGGTACCAGTGTAACTTACGATAATGATGATGATTACGTCAGTGAAGATACGAAAAAAATAATAATTAGATAGTCTTTAAATATTTGAGTTCTTAATTTTCTCATCAAAATTTCCCAAAATATAGAATAAAAAAAAAGGAAAGAACATGTCTCTCTATACCTCCTCCCGTTCACCCTCCCCCCTTATCTTACGCCCCACGTACCCCCCCCCTCTCCAGTGCCTGCCGTCCTGACGCGTCGGTCATGCAAAGGTCAGGCAGGCACTAATGACTGGTGCAGGGTGAGAACGGGGAATTTTCCCTTTTTTTTTCTTTGAGTGAAAATAAAGAAAACAAGTCTTCAGTCTTTCAGTCTTTTTTGAGGTCATTATCTTATATTTTATTCGTTACCAGCTCTTGAAACGCCTTGGAGAGGGGAAGGAGGGGGAGGAGGTGGTGGAGGAAATGGAGGAAGAGGAGGAAAAGAGG
>NC_061858.1:15991982-15993306 GCF_019202785.1 Penaeus chinensis
AAAAGGATGAGAGGATGGGAGGGAGATGGATAGGAAGGAGGATGAGAAACGGAGAGGGAGGGAGAGAAATGAGATGGAGGGGAAAGGTATAGAAAGAGAGAGAGAAGAAGAAGAAGGAAGAGGAGAGAGGGGTGACAGGAACGACGAAGAGATGATGGGTAGTGGGGGAGACAGAGAGAGAGAGAGAGAGAGAGAGAGAGAGAGAGAGAGAGAGAGAGAGAGAGAGAGAGAGAGAGAGAGAGAGAGAGAGAGAGAGAGAGAGAGAGAGAGAGAAGTAGAAAAGGGAGATGGATAGGGATGTAAGTAGGGAAAGGGATGGAATGAAGGAAGAAGAGGAGGATGGTTAAGCGAGGAAACAGGGAGGGAAGTGATTGAGGAGGAGGGAGAGAAGAGAGGAAAAGGAAGGTGGATAGAGGGAGAGAAAAAGAATAGGGAATGAAACGAAAGAGGAAGATTAAGAGGTGGAGATAGAAGTTAGTAGGGATAAGGAAGGAAGGATAGGGATGGGAGAGAGGGAGGAAGGGGGGTAGAGAGAGAGAGAGAGAGAGGAAGAAAGAAGGAAACAGAGATTGGGGAGTGAGGGAAGTTCAAGAAGAGCATGAGAATGATAAGGGAGAGAGAAAAGGAAATGGAGAGGGTGTAGAGAGCGGGAAAGGGGGGGAAGGGGAAGAGGGAAATGGAGAAAGGGAAACAGAGAATTAAATAGATAAATAGGTAGATGGATAGACAGATACATATAGACGTAGAGAGATATAGAGAAAGACGGACAGACAGACAGAGACAGAGAAAGGGAGAGGGAAACAGAGAGAAGTCCAGAGAGAGAGAGAGAGAGAGAGAGAGAGAGAGAGAGAGAGGAGAGAGAGAGAGGAAGATGAGAGAGAGAGAGAGAGAGAGAGAGAGAGAGAGAGAGAGAGAGAGAGAGAGAGAGAAGGTTGCTGAAAGAAGAAAAGGGAAAATAATTAATAACTAACTTGAAGATCAAGCTACCTCGCTCCAAATACACAGAGAAGAAATACAACATACAGAAAGATAGATAAACAGATAGACAGATAAAGAAGGCACCCCACGGTCTCCTCATCCGCCTCATGACCGGCAGCCGGTTATGTTGTCCGGTTTAGAGGAGAGTCACGCCAGAAACCCTGTCAGTAAAAGCCACCGACCTGGGACCTCCAGGTAAGCCCGGGTCGACAGGTCTCATTGTGACATCCTGAGCCGACTTCTGTGACGTCATGATCTAGTGTTGTTATTATTTTTTTTTTTTCGGGAATAGACTCTTTCTTCTGTGTGTGGTTTTAAGGGGGTTAGTGGGAAGGGATATGTTTAG
>NC_061858.1:15998406-16003406 GCF_019202785.1 Penaeus chinensis
TGAGGGGAGAAATCTATTTTTTTCTGAGTTCCTAGAAATTAAGCTTTTTCTTGCTATTTTTTGTGATGGGCACATCGGATAATGCTTTAACCGTGAAGAGATTAAGACTTTATTAATGAAACTGTCATATACCGTGACTGACTGACTAATTCATAATTAAAAAAAAAAGACTATGTGTTATGAAGGCCAAAGAAATCTACTTTAATTATATATAAATTTAATTTACTGATTCTGAGAACTGACGTCACCAGTTTGACCGAGGGACATGAGATAAAAAAAAAAAAAAAAAAAGGCTTAACAGAAATATTTATGAAAAATACTTTTGATTGACACTGATCCTAGAGCCGCCAATCGCTCAATCATAACTGCGTAGTCATGATGATTGTGCAATCACTGGCTTTGGCTATAGACTTGACAGGAGACGAGGGAGATGTTACATGGTAACAGCGAGAGCAACATGATGAAGGAAGGGGGGGGGGGGGAGCAGGATATAGCAAGGGTAGAACAAATTGAGGAAAAAAAAACAAAAATAAAAACGATAAAAACAAGAATATTACTATCTTGATAATGATATATATTTATTTGTTGGATGAGGAAGCTGTATATTATGGTGCTAACAGCGTGGGGAATGGAATCAAACTCGAAAGATTTATGACAGGCGACTTTCGTAAATAGATAACGTTGATAGATTGATAACGTTACTTTCAGTTATATACACGATTTTATAATAGATATGAGTATATCATGAATGCCTTTCGGATATATTATCATTTGTAGTACTACTCTATTTACTTTAATTATCATTATCATTATCAACACTACTGCTGTCATTGCTGTTGATGTTCTGTCGTTATCATTATCGTAATTATTGTTTCATTTTATCGTCTCTCTGTTTACAATATTTCCTGTTTCTCCCTTCCGTCATCAAAATCCATAAGTTGAGAGGGACCAGCTGCATTATTTAAGGAAACGACCCTCAGTCATCGTTGCATAAACCCTGCAATTATGTTGTCAAAAATTTTTTTCAATCTTCTTCTTCTTCTTCCTGATGTCGATTATGAACTTGCGAATTATCAAATTATCATCCTATCAAATCATTTTATATCTAACAAACAAGACGAGGCACATCCGGGATATTAAAAAAAAAAAAAAAAAAAAATGAAATAAAACTATTCCTCCTTGACTTAAAACAAACATCTTGAAACCTTTTAAAAACGTTTCGATTTACTCAGTTTAAAAACCTTTACATCATCTGCAATCTTGCATATTTCCACTGATTGGTGATGTGCCGACCACCTCTGCAACATGTGCAATATCAACACTCAATTGAGAAATGTCACATGTGGTTTAGAATGATGTCAATTTTAAGAGATATTTATTTATGATTTTTTAAAACCCTTTTCGTCTGACGCATCCATCCGCTGTCGCCATTAACATCAGTGCGTGTCAACAGGTATTAAGATCCACCTGTGGCCTGGCGGGTGGCGATGGGGGAGGGGGGAGGGGGTAGGAAGAGGGGAGAGGAGATGAGGGGTGAAGGAGATGGGGGGGGGCAGGCGAAGAGGGAGGGGGAATAAGGGGAGAGGGAGAGAAGAGAAGGGAGAAGGGAAGTATGGTGAAGGGAAGGGAAGTGTGAAGGAAATGAAACGGAGGAAAAAGGAGAGTGGGAACGAGAGCGGGAGGATGAGGAATAGGCAGATAGGCAGGCGGAAAGACAGACAGAGAAAAGAAAAGAGAGAAAGAGAGAGAGAGAGAGAGAGAGATAGATAGAGAGAGAGAGAGAGAGAGAGAGAGAGAGAGAGAGAGAGAGAGAGAGAGAGAGAGAGAGAGAGAGAGAGAGAAGTCAACGATGGGAAATATCAGCGCAAACCCAAAAAACAAAAACAAAATGCGAACGAAATGCGCACGGAGAGGAACACCAACGGAAGATGAAAAGAGATGATGGTGTAGAAGGAGAGAGAGAGAAAAGAAAGAGAGGAGTTAGTAGGTAAATGTGAAGGGGAATAAGAAGGGGGCAGGTATAAAGAGAAGAGAGAAGAGAAGGAGAAAAAGAGAGATGTAGAGGGGGGGAGAGAGGGGGCAAGGGAAAGGAGAAATGAAAGAGAAGAGTTAATAGTTATAAGTGAAGGATGGAAGGAGACGAGAAGGAGGAAGACATCAGGAGAAGAGAATAGAGAAGGCAGAGACGTGAGAAGAAGAGAAGAAGTATACATGAGAAAGAGAGAAGGCAGGTAAAGGTGGAGACGGAGGGGAATAGAAAGAGAAAAGATAAGTGTAAGATGAGAGAGAAGTAAGGAAGGGAGACATACTGAAAGGAAAAATAAGGAATAAACAAGAGAAAAAGTGAGATAAGAGAAAGAGCACACAATAATAGGAAAAAGAGGAGAAAGCATGTGAGAAAAGAATAGGAAAGGGAGAAGAAAGGAAGAATCACACACGTTAAGGAAAGAGATAAGAAGGGAAGTGAAAAGGAAAGCAATAGAGGAAGAGGAAGAAGGAAGAGGAGGAAGAACACCTCGATAAGGGAAAAGAAAAGCCAAGAGAAATAGAAAAATAGACATAGACAAGGAAACTAACAGGTGAAGATGACAAACACAAAAAAGAAAAGAAAAGGAAAAGAAGAAGAAAAAAAAGAAAAAAAAGGAAAAGAAAAGTAAAAGAAAAAACAACAACAAAAAGAATAAGAAAACAACAAGGAAAATAAAAACAAGAAGAACAAGAAAAACAAATAAAACAAAAGAAGTAGCAGGTGCACTAAGAAGGAGAGAAAGACAGATATATTGAAGAAAGAAGAGAAGACAGGTGAAGGACGGGGGAAGAGGAGGGGAGGGAGGGAGGAGGGGGAAGAGAGGGGGGGGGGGAAGTGAAGGTCGGGGGGGGGGGGAGGAGGGGGAAGGGAGAAAGGTTAACGAGGTGATGGGCTGACGGAGGTGCTGACGAAGGAGCTTGAGCCTCAGCTGCCAGGCCTAAGGGAGAGGGGATGGGGGGGGGGGGGGAGGGGGAGGGGGGGGGGTGTTGATGTCACGGTCTCTAATTAAATATTGAGTTTCCCTTTTTTATCATTTAGTGTTTATTATTTCTTCTTAATTACTGTTCAAATGGATATTCTCATCTTAGTATTTTGCATTTATAGTCATTTTATTTCATTTTTCGTTCTCATTTGCTTTCTTATGATAATAGATAATAACAAAAGTGATGTGATAATGATGATGAGCCTAAAGTTGGTGATAATGTTAGCAATAACAATAATAACTGCAATAGCAACACTACTACTAATGATGATAATGAGGATAATAATTATAATGATTATGATAATAACAATAATGATAATGATTATAACAATAATAATCATAGCAATATTAAAAATAATAATTATAATAATGATAATGATAATAATAAAAATATTATTATTATCAATAATGATAATGTTTATGATAACAATAATAATAATAATAATAATAATAATAATAATAATAATAATGATAATACAAATATTATTATTATTATTGATAATAATAATAATGAAAATAATGATAATAAGAATAAGAATAAAAATATGAATAAGAATGAATGACAATAATAATGACAATAATAATAACAATAAAGATAACATTAATGATAGTGGTCGTAATAATAGTAAAAGGAGTAATAATAATGATAATGGTAATCAACATCAACAACAGCAACAACAACAACGTCAACAGCAATAATAACAGTGATGATGATGATGATAATAATAACAATGATACTATTGATAATAATGATGATGGTAATAAGAACAACAACAATAATAATAATAGAAATACTACTAATAATAGTGATAATAATAACGATAATAACAGTGACAAAGGCATAGATAACAATGATATTATGATTATTACTTCCTTTAGCCAATTAGTACTGGCAAGAAATATAGCAGTGACTATACACACCTAATTAGATATGTCATTGTTACTGATTGATTTAGGAAAAAATCGTCTCATGATTGATTACACGAAATGAGATTATATTTCATTATAAAATTAATGAACTTATGGGTTTTCTTAATTGGATGAGATCCAGTTGAAATGAAACGTTCATATGCGTACTCCAAATAGCATTACATGATATTAATAGATAGATTTAAAAAAAAAAACAAGATATACGTAATTTAATGAGTGAGTAGATATATACATGATATTTCGTTAAATTGATAAACTTGAATAGATATCAGATAGAAATATTATGCAAGAATAGAATAGTTTAAATGCAATTTCAGTACAGTAGCAATACATTTTTGTTTTGTTTTTTTAAATCAGAAAAGGTGATGATAGTACAAATATTCAAACTAATTTATATATCATTATCATCAAGATATTATTACTAAAATATCAGATTTCTTATCACGTATACATTCTTCATTTCCGAAACAAAAATAGAAAAAAAAAACACATAAAAGAATAATATATTAGTAACAAAAAAAAAAAAAAAAACATCAATTCATTTACATATCATCAGAACATCATATCTACATATTATCCTCTCCTTCATATCACCCTCTTATCCTTATATCAACCTATCACCGCCGTTGATAAAGATAAATAAATGCTCAATGAACGCAGGGGTTTCTTCGAGACAACGGAACCAAAGTGAAAAAAGCTACAGGTGTTTTCCCTCAAGAATTCGAGGCTGTCGGCGCTCCGTCATGTCGAACTTCGGATTAAGTTACCTCTTGTCTTGCCAAATGCCCGGTAGCTGTCTTCCTGGCCTCTCGCTTGCTCTGTCTCGCTCTCGCTTTCTTTTTCTTTTTAGATTTGTATATGCGCGTCTCTGTATTTTCTAAATGTTAAACTTCCTGTCTTTGCGGTATGTATATGCCTAGGTATATCCTTTGTCTCTCTTTTCACAGGCATACACACACACGCACACACACGCACACGCACGCCCACGCCCACGCACACGCACACACGCACACGCACACGCACACTCATATTCGCTTGTCTGTCTGTCTCTCTGTCTGT
>NC_061858.1:16018406-16019831 GCF_019202785.1 Penaeus chinensis
ATCAGGGTTATTACAGGTGATCGAGAGAGAAATGAGGTTCGGGAGATGTGATCATGAGAGGACGAAGGATGAGTAACTACGGGAGGAGTGGGGAGGGAGGGGGGGAGGGGGGAAGGGGTGAGGGGTCCGGTGGAGGGGAGGGAGGGGGAGGGGGGGTACGTGGTGAAGGGTCCGGTGGAGGGGAAGGGAGGGGGAGGGGGGTACGTGGTGAGGGATCCGTTGGAGGGGAGGGAGGGGGAGGGGGGTACGTGGTGAAGGGTCCGGTGGAGGGGGAGGGAGGGGGAGGGGGTCCGGGGTGAGGGGTCCAGTGGAGGGGGAGGGAGGGGGAGGGGGGGGTACGTGGTGAAGGGTCCGGTGGAGGGGAAGGGAGGGGGAGGGGGGTACGTTGTGAAGGGTCCGGTGGAGGGGAGGGAGGGGGAGGGGGGTACGTGGTGAGGGATCCGTTGGAGGGGAGGGAGGGGGAGGGGGGTACGTTGTGAAGGGTCCGGTGGAGGGGAGGGAGGGGGAGGGGGGTACGTGGTGAGGGGTCCGTTGGAGGGGGAGGGAGGGGTAGAGGGGGTACGTGGTAAAGGGTCCGGTGGAGGGGAAGGGAGGGGGAGGGGGGTACGTGGTGAGGGGTCCAGTGGAGGGGGAGGGAGGGGGAGGGGGGTACGTGGTAAGGGGTCCGGTGGAGGGGGAGGGAGGGGGAGGGGGGCACGTGGTAAGGGGTCCAGTGGAGGGGGAGGGGAACTTCCTCATTTCTTTTGGGATTTTTATTTCTATTCTTCTATTTTCTTTTATTATATTTCTTCTTTTCTTCTTAACATTTCTTTGTTATTATTGTTATTATTATTATCATTATTATTTTTACTATTATTATTATTATTATTATTATTATTATTACTGTCATCATTATTATTATTAGTAGTAGTAGTAGTTGTAGTATCATTATTATTATTATTATTGTTGTTATTATTATTATTATCATTATTATTATTACTATTATTATTATCATTATTACTATTATCATTATCATTATTATTATTATTATTATTATTATTATTATTATTATTATTATCATCGTTATTATTATCATAATCATCATCAAAATCATTATCATCATGATTTTTTTCTCCTTAGTTTCCTTTCTTCTTCTTCTTCTCTTATTTCTTCTTTTATTTTCTACTTCGTCTTCTTTCTCCTCCCCTTATTTTTCTCTTTCCTCTTCTTCTTTTCTTTTTTCTTCTTTTCTTCCTTTTCTTCTTCTTTCCTTCTTCTTCGTCCTCTTCTCTTCTTATTTTCTTTTTCCTCTTCTCTTTAACTTCATCTCAAGTTGCCATGAAAACAAATCAGAGAGATATATAAGTCCATAATAAATACGGACAGTGCATGAACACATTTTGGAATTAAAAAATAAAAATCTCCAGATGAATATAATGTACAGAG
>NC_061858.1:16019931-16024931 GCF_019202785.1 Penaeus chinensis
CTTACTTTTCTCCTTCGTAAATCTCGCTTTCTCCATGCGAAATAATTAACTAGAATATAACGATGATGCATTTCAAAAAAAGGGGGGAGGGGGGGAGGTCCTCCGTAAATCTCGCTTTCTCCATGCAAAATAATTTACTAGAATTTAAGGATGATGCATTTAAATAAAAAAGGTGGGGGGGGGGGGGGGGGGCGTAGGATTCAAAAACAAAATTGATGATGAGATAAAGTCTATTTTTCGCTCGATTCATTGATATTACTTTCAAAATTTGAATTTTGACAAACGTATGCAAATCGGCAAATTATTTAGAGAATCTTTTGATCTATTTTCGAACTTTTGAAATCGATAATGGGATAGATCTGATTGTTATTCATTCCCAGGATAATAAAATCAATGAAAAAGCTACATCAAAGGCTTTTTGCTCAAATCATTTGCACGATTCAGTACCAAAGCAACAAAGAGAAGCGAGGAAAAGCGCGAAAAAATAAAACGCTATGGCAAAAATGCATTCAATAATAATATTCAATTTACGGACAGCTTTATCTCTCTCTCTCTCTCTCTCTCTCTCTCTCTCTCTCTCTCTCTCTCTCTCTCTCTGTCTCTCTCTCTCTCTCTCTCTCTCTCTCTCTCTCTCTCTCTTTTCCTCTCTCTCTCTCTCTCTCTCTCTCTCTCTCTCTCTTTCTCTCGCTTTCTCTCTCTCTCTCTCTCTCTCTCTCTCTCTCTCTCTCTCTCTCTCTCTCTCTCTCTCTCTCTCTCTCTTTCCTTCTTTCTCTCTCTCTAGCCCTCGCGAGCGCGCTCATATTCTTCTTCTCTTTCACTTTGGGAAAGGAAAGACCGAGAGAGATAGAAGTAGACAGATAGACTAAGAGAGAGAGCAAAAGAGATATATAGATAGATAGATAGATAGATAGATAGATAGAGAGAAAGAGAGAGAGAGAGAGAGAGAGACAGACAGACACACAGACATAAGCAGAGAAACAACCCTCCCCCTCCACAAAAAAAAAAGAGTAACGAAATAAAAGGAATATAAATCGTGTATGCAACATGATATATTGCAGATTTTCACCAAGTATCAGTTTCAATTCTTCTGTTGACATCTTTTATTGTCAGACTTCAAGATAAGCCCCAGTGTTCGAGCCTTGAGAATATGAGAAAGAGACAGAGAGACACTTTGAATAAACACGATAAGGCTGGTCATAAAATGCAAGCAAGGAGCGAACTTGAAGTTTGTTTGATTTGATTTTTGTTTTAGGGGGGGGGGGAGGTTATGTTCACTTGCTTATTTCTTTGGTTTTGTTTCGTTTTGTTGTTGTTTTTGTTCCTTCTTGTTTTGCTGTTGTTGCTGTTTTTGTCTCAGGATTTACTTCATTTATTTATTTACTTTTTACTTTTTACTTTTACTTCTCTTATCTTCCTTTTCTTTTTTTTTTTTTCCTTTTGCTCTCTCTTCTCCTCGTATTCCTTTTCTTTCATTTTCTTATTCGCCTTATTTTTCTCCTTCTACAGTTCATCGTCCTTCTGTCTCTATCATTTACTCATCATTACTATCTTCATCGTTATCATTATCATCATCATCACAATCATCATCATTCTTATCATTCTCATTACCCTCCTCCTCCTCATCATCATCATTACCATCATTATCATCGTCATTATCACCATCCTCCTCTTCCTCCTCCTCCTCCTCCTCCTCGTAACCATTAACCTCATCATCACTAACACCGTCATCATCGTCACTATCATCCTCATTACCATCATCATCACAATCACTATCATCACCATAATTATCATCATCCTCCCCATCACCATCTCCTCATCATCATCGTCATCACTATCATCATCATCATCATGCTGTAGGTAGCCAAAACAAAACCAAATTCTATCATAATTCACATTATGTAAACTAATTGCAAGCAAATTAGATTAATCATCCATCTAATTATCGAATTAATTATGCCAGAGTTCCTACATACACAGAAATCATTAGCATCATTAACAGTCATTAACATATATCCAAACATGAATATATGAGAATTTGTAGAGAACCGAAATGGGTAAATAGGTAGAAAGGTAAATAGGTAAATTTCCTCAAACAGGTAAATAGGTAAAATTAATATATCGATATCTATAGGTAAATGAAATAGGTAAATAGGTTAACGGGAAATAGGTAAATGTCATCACGAAGGCAAATAGATAAACACGAATATATGAGTATTTATAGTTAACTGAAATAAGTCGATAGGTTAAAAGGTAAATATGTAAACTTCATCATATACTCAAGTAGATGAACATAGATAAACTGAAATAGGTAAATAGGTAGATAGGTATACTGCATCTCATAAACAAATAAATAAATAGATACTCAAATGGATAGACCACAACAGAAATCACTAAACCCTTCCTCAACATTTCTTGTGGCCTTCCTTTCTTCCCAAAGACAACCGCGAGGGCTTCCCCTTACCCCTCCCCCCTCCCTTCCCCATCGCTTCCCCTTACCCCTCCCCCCTCCCTTCCCCTTACCCCTCCCCCCTCCCTTCCTCATCCCTTCCCCTTACCCCTCCCCAAGCCCTCCCCCATCCCTTCCCTATCCTCTATCTCTTCCCCTTCCCCCTCCCTCCTCCCCAAGCCCTCCCCCATCCCTTCCCCATCCCCTATCCCTTCCCCTTCCTTCTCCCCCCTCCCCCTTCCCCAAGCCCTCCCCTCTACCCCAACCCTTTACCCCTCCCCCTCCCCTCCTCCCCCCAACACGCATAAATCACCCACGCGACCCCTCCCCCGCCCCCCACCCTCCCCCCACCCAAGCCATGAGCTCCCCCGCTATGCCCAGGCGGTGTTAATCACGCCCATTTAGGCACCCACGCCCGTCGCCGCGCCCACGCCCGCGTCTTAAACCAGTAATCGCAGCGGGACGCCCATTTTCTGCCTCTCTGTCTCGTGCTGGGCGTTGTGGGGTCGCCGGCGGGAGGGGGGGGGAGGGGGAGGGGGGGGGGAGCGTCCGTCCTCTCTCGCGACTTGAATGGCACTGGCGAGCGGCGTGAGGAAAGGGGGGGGGGGGGGGGTTCTTGGACTTTCTGTCGTTTTCTCTATTTGTCTGTCTGTCTGTCTGTCTGTCTCTCTCTCTCTCTCTCCTTCTCTCTCCTTCTCTCTCTTTCTTTTTTTCTCTGATGGTAGGCAGGTAGACAGAAAAAAAGAGAAAGACAAAAAAAAAAAAAAAAAAAAAAAAAATCAGACAAACAGAAAGAAAGAGGGAATCGAGAGAAAAGACCGAAGATGCGAACGACAGAAAGATAAAGAGAGGGAAAGCAGGGAAGGGAGAAGATATGAGAGGCTCAGTTGGTGGTATCATGAGGGGGAATCTCTTATTAATATCAAGATTTTTTTTCTGACGTTGATTAGGAATTCATTAAGTTTTTTTTTTATTTGTTTTTGAAGTACTGTTTATCAAATAATTTGTGAGTGTGTATATATTTTTTTACTTATTTATTTATTTAATTTGAGGGGGATGGTGTGTCTTTTTTTGTTGTTGTTTATCTTGTTATAACGTATGTATGTTTGCTTGTCTCTTTTTATGTCTGTTTCATTTCTGTCTGTCTCTTTTATATTACTTTCTCCCAACCTCCTCTCTCTCTCTCTCTCTCTCTCTCTCTCTCTCTCTCTCTCTCTCTTTCTCTCTCTCTCTCTCTCTCTCTCTCTCTCTCTCTCTCTCTCTCTCTCTTTCTCTCTCTCTCTTTCTCTCTCTCTCTCTCTCTCTCTCTCTCTCTCTCTCTCTCTCTCTCTCTCTTTCTCTCTCTCTCTTTCTCTCTCTCTCTCTCTCTCTCTCTCTCTCTCTCTCTCTCTCTCTCTCTCTCTCTCTCTCTCTCTCTCTCTCTCTCTCTCTCTCTCTCTCTCTCTCTGTGTCTCTTTCTCTGTTTTTCTTCCTCTCTCTCTCAATCTCCCCTTTTCAATCTCCCTCCTTTTATCCGAGTCTGTTTGCGTGCATATCTCCCAGTGACTCTTTCGTATCTATGGGCTTCCTAAACCCCACAAGCCGGCCGTGCCTATGCGCCCCGTCATCTTGTGTGTGTATAAGAGAGAGAGAGAGAGAGAGGTGCACATTTCATCGCATACGTAAACACACGGAACCTGTTGGATGTATCTTCCCTCCCTCTCCTCCCTTCCCTCCCTTCCCTCCCTTCCCTCCCTTCCTTCCCTTCCTTCCCTTCCCTCCCTTCCTTCCCTTCCCTCCCTTCCCTCCTTTTCCTCCCTTCCCTCCCTTCCCTCATTTCTCCTTGTCCTCCCAGCCTTCCTTTCCCTCCCTTCCCTCCCTTCCCTCCCTTCCCTTCCTTCCCCTTGTCCTCCAAGCTTTCCTTTCCCCTTGACTTTCCCTCCTTTTCCCTTCTCAATCCTTTTCTCGCTTCTTCCTTTTCTTCCTCCCTTTATTCTCTCTTTCCCTCCCTCCACCTTTCCTTCCCTCCTTTCATCCTTCTCTTCCTCCTTCTTCTTTTGCTTTTCCTCCTTTCCTCTCTCTCTCTCGCCTTCCCTCCTCCTCTTTTCCTCCGCATTTTTATGATCTCTTTCCTTCCCTCCCTCCCTCTCTCGCCTTCATTCCTCTTCTCCTTTACTCCTTCTCTCTTCACTCCTCCTTCTCTCCCTCTCCCTCCCTTCTCTCTTTACCCCCCCCTTTTCTCCCTCTCCCTCTCTTTCCCTCTCTCCCTATCTTTCCTTTTTTCCCTCTCCCTCCCTTTTCTCCCCCTCTCCCTCTCTTTCCCTCTCTCCCATCTCTCCCTCTCCCTCTCTTTCCTTCTCTCCCTCTCTTTCCCTCTCTCCCATATCTCCCTCTCCCTCTCTTTCCCTCTCTCCCTCTTTTTCCCTCTCTCCCTCTCTTTCCCTCTCTCCCATCTCTCCCTCTCCCTCTCTTTCCCTCTCTCCCTCTCTTTCCCTCTCTCCCATATCTCCCTCTCCCTCTCTTTCCCTCTCTCCCTCTCTTTCCCTCTCTCCCATCTCTCCCTCTACCTCTCTTT
>NC_061858.1:16037431-16047431 GCF_019202785.1 Penaeus chinensis
AAGGAAGGGGGGATGAGAGGGGAGGGAGAGGCGGGGAGGGGAAGAGAGGTGGGGATGAGAGGGGGGGAGGGGAAAGGGGAAAGGAAGGGATGGTGAGGGAGGGGAAGAGAGGGGGGGAAGAAGGGGAGGGGAAAGGAAAGGGGGAGGTAAGTAGGGAGGGGTATTGAGAGATGTGAAGGAAAGAGAGGGAAGGAAGATGGAGGGGGGGGGGGGGGGGAGGCGGTGATAATGGAGGGGAAAAAGAAGAGGGAAGGGGATGGGAGGTGGGGAGGGGAAAGGGGAGGAGTGATAAAATAGGGAAAGGATATGAAGAAGGTAAAATGGAAGGAAAGGGGACGAACGAAGATGTGGAGGGAATTGAAAGAGGAGAAAGGGGAAAAGAGAAAAGAGAAGAGAAGAAGTGTGAGAACTTATTTTTTTTTGTGTCTTTCCCCTCTTTTTGGTATCACTATTTATTGTCTGATTTGATTTTATTAAGTTCGGCAACCGATTGACTTCTTTTTACTCTTTTTGTCTCTGACTCTTTCTATCAGTCTGTTTGTCTGTCTCTCTCTTTTCTATATCGTTCTCTTGTTCTATTTCTGTTTCGTTTCTTTTACACTCTCTCTCTCTCTCTCTCTCTCTCTCTCTCTCTCTCTCTCTCTCTCTCTCTCTCTCTCTCTCTCTCTCTCTCTCTCTCTCTCTCTCTCTCTCCCTCCCTCTCTTGTCCGTCAAAAGAGGAAAAAATATACGTATACTCACCCAACCCAGCGATCACTGAATTGCAAGAAGGACGATTTGCTCTAATAAAAACCAACAAAAGTAGATGATATATAAACACGAGATGATAACGAAACCGGGAAATTGGCCCAGACAAAAGAAGACCGCATTGCGCACTCGTGTGTATATCAGTAACTCTTACTCGAAAGGTCAGTCTAGACTTTAATACCGAGGCGTAGTGATGAAAACACGCATTTCCTCTTTCTTTTATCCCTTTATGTTCTTTATGTTAATGAGGGAAAGAGAGAGAAAGAGAGAGAGAGAGAGAGAGAGAGAGAGAGAGATGATAACACTTGATTCTCTCGCGTTCAAAGCATGGATCTAATCCTCTACACGAACGGGATATAATGCGCTTCCTTGAATTCGCGGAAATCCTTTATCCTGTGGCAGAGGCGATCGTCATTTGTTATACCCGACACCTAATCCCTTTTCCCTTTACACTTTTAGTCGGTATTCTAATGCCTCGTAGTCGTACCAGAGGTCGTACCACGTCGTTTGTTTATTCTGGAGCCCTTTTAGTATTCTCGAAATCTCGAAATTTTACCTGACGTGGTTGCCCGTTGTGACGTCACTTGTATGTGCTTGTATGTGTGTTTTCGCTTGTGTGTGTATGTATTTGTATGTATGTATATGTGTGCGTGCGTGCCTACCTAATGTGTCTGTGCGTTTGTGAGTATGTGTGTATGTATGTGTATGTGTGTGTCAATGTATGTGTGTGCGTGTGCGTGTTCGTGTGTATGAGTATGTGTCTTCAAGTCTATTACACCTATCTACACAAATTTCCAAACATTTATACGTATCCTGTTAATAAGCATAACCAAACATCCTCCATCAAAACTAAAGGTAAACAAACCAGTACGGACAAAAAAAAAAAAAAAAAAAAAAATCATTTCATTATGATATACAAAAAAATATATACGCGAGCGAGAGATCTTGCTCGAGCGCCAAGCATACCGGCTTCTTCGACTCATGTTTACGAAAGACTTACATAGGCAGCGGATGTTTACAAACAAAGGATTTTGATGAAACAGGTGTTGACGTGGAATTGGCTCTGTTTCCCTTCTCGTTTCTTTTTCCTTCTTGTGATTCTCGATTTATTCCTTTTCTGGATTTTCCTCTTTTTTCGTTTTGGTTTTGTTGTTGTTATTACTGTTATTATTATTATTGTTGTTGTTGTTATTGTTATTATTATTATTATTACTATTTCATTAACAATATTATTATTATCATTATCATTATTATTTCATTATTATTATTTTTATTATTATTATTATTATTATTATTATTATTATTATTATCATTATTATTATTATTATTATTATTATTATTATTATTATTATTATTATTATTATTATTATTATTACTATTATTATTATTATCATTATTATTATTATTATTATTATTATTATTATTATTGTTAAAATTATTATTATTATTGTATTATTGATATTATTTTATTATTATTATTATTATTATTGTTATTATTATTATTATTATTATTATCATTATTATTATTATTATTATTGTTATTATTATTATTATTACTATTATCAGTATCATTATTATTTTATTATCATTATTATTATTATCATTATCATTATTATTATTATTGTTATCATTATTATTATAAATCATAGGCATTATTTTTCATCATCATGACGACCATCATTATTGAATCATCTCCATCTCCAGTCTCATTATTATCATTATCACATCATCATCATTATTATCATCATTATCATTACTATTACCATCATCATCATCGTCATCATCACCGTCATCACCATCATCATCACCATCACTAATACCACTGTCACCACCATCACAATGATTAAAAAGAGAGAGATAGATAGATAGAGAGAGAGAGAGAGAGAGATAGAGAAAAAGAGAGAGAGAGAGAGAGGGAGAAAGGGAGAGAATGAGAGAGAGAGAGAGAGAGAGAGAGAGAGAGAGAGAGAGAGAGAGAGAGAGAGATAGAGAGAGAGAGAGAAAGAGAGAGAGAGAGAACTTTATACCCACATAATTCACATTTTCGCGGCGTGTGGCTGTGTACGTGCAAATATCCGTGTTTTGTATACACGTCAGTCACTGTACACATACATGATTCTTTCGCTGCCTTTGTTGAAATCCTTTAAAGAAAAAGCAAAGTATTTTGAGTAGATGGGTAGGAGGAGAAGAGAGAAAGGTAGAAGGAGGATGAGGAGGAGGAGGAGGAGGAGCAGAAAAAAGAGAAGAAAAGAGGAAGATAAGGGGGGGGGGGGTGATTATGATGATGATGATGATGAGAATGAGGAAGAAGAGGAGGAGGGAAAGGAAGAGGAGGAAGAGGAGGAGGAGGAGGAGGGAAAGGAAGAGGAGGAAGAGGAGGAGGAGGAGGAGGGAAAGGAAGAGGAGGAAGAGGAGGAGGAGGGGGAGGGGGAGGAAGAGGAGGAAGAGGAGGAGGAGGAGGAGGAGGAAGAGAAGGAGGAGGAGGAATAGGAGGAGAAGGAGAAGGAGAAGGAGAAGGAGAAGGAGAAGGAGGAAGAAAAAAGGAGGAGAAAAGACGAAAAGGAGGAGGAGGAGGAGGAGAATGAGAAGGAAGAGGAGGAGAAGGAGGAGGAGAGAAAAAGCAGAAGAAGAGGAGAGAGAAGGAGGAAGAGGAGGGAAGAAGAGAAAGAGGAAGAGAGAAGAGGAGAAGGACAAAGGCAAAATGTAGGGAAGAAGAAAGAAGTGAAGAGTAAGGAGTGAGAAAAAAATAAGAGGAGGATTATAGTGAAATTAACAAGAAAGAAAAAGAAGAGAGATAAAAAAAAATGAAAGATAAAAAAGAAAAAAAAAGGAAAAAAAAAAAGAAAAGAGAAGCAGAGGAGGAGAAGAAAATAATACAAACAAAAAATTCTTCCTCGTGTTTTAACATGTTAAGAATATTATGCATATAATTAACGTATCCTAAGAACCCATCCATTTTTTCCTTCTTATTTCTATTATCAAAATTTTAAATTATTTTCTACATTATGACTACATGACCGAAATCGTAATAAAGTCATATATTTTACTACGATTATACCTTTACAATTAATATCACACTGGTTGTCATTATTAATTATACATATACATTTATACATTTTTCATGACTACACCATTTACTCCAAAGAATAAAATAACAATACAATATCAGAACAGATACAAGTTTCTATCGTATTTTTTTTTGTTGCTGTTGTTGTTGTTGTTTAAGGCAACAAAGAAAACTTGCTAGGATTGCAGACTTAAGTACAGGTATGTCGTAAAATGTGTAAAAGCAATTTGTCGCTTCAGAACACCTGGAAGTGTCACTAAAAGCAGATAAAAGAACATAATTGTTTATTGAATCTTTAAGAAAAGGATGGATAGATAGATAGATAGATAGAGGGAGGGAGGGAGAGAGGGAGAGAGAGAGAGAGAGAGAGAGAGAGAGAGAGAGAGAGAGAGAGAGAGAGAGAGAGAGAGAGAGAGAGAGAGAGAGAGAGAGAGAGAGAAAGAGAGAGAGAGAGAGAGAGAGAGAGAGAGAGAGAGGGAGAGAGATAGAGAGAAAGAGAAAGAGAAAGAGATAGAGAAAGAGAGAGAAAAAAAGAGAGAGAGGGAGAGAGAGGGAGAAATAGATGGATATATAGATAGATAAATAGATAGAAAGATAGATAGATAGAGAGAGAGAAAGGGAGAGAGACACAGATATATAAATAGATAGACAAATTAATAAAAGGGTCTTGACATTTGCTGTGTTGTCAAATCTAATATTAATCTATCTTTCTCTCTATCTGTCTACCTATATTTCAGTACACCTGCTGGGTCCCATTTTTGTACATCTGGCAACAACTTCAATGTACACAAAGATTAAATATTATTTTCATGAATGAGGCGAAAACCTGTTTGTAACATAGACTGTGATTGGTAGGACATAATATCTATTTTTTGAAACTACGTTAGCCATTTGATCTTTCATTTCCTTCAAATAAGTAACACATGTAGTATTAGTTGTTGTTGACTGTATAGTGGGGTATATTTTAAATACGATTTCATGGAATTGTTTGTTTATCGAAATGGCAACACGTGAAGCGGCATTTCCTCTTCTTTCAACACAAGTATCAATTATATCTTCATATTTCTTGAAACTTGAAAACGTTTCATGCTATAAATATATATCTATGACAGCATAATCAAATAAAAATCTGCATAATCGTAGACATTAATGTTTCTCGTAGCTGCACCATCTAGTAGCAGCTTATCGAACTAATGAAATGATTTTTTTTTTATTAATATTATTGAATGATAGTAAATAGAAGACATACTACATTATATTCTTCATTACTGAACAATAACTGAATAACTGCAGCGAATTGAAAACTTGATGATGAGTTAAGAAACAGTATGTTCATTTCGCTTCGGTCACTCTGAATGCTAAAATCCTGTGCTAAAATCTGATCATAGTTTGCGTTATCGTATTTTCATAAGTCTTTGCGTTTCTATGAGAAGACGCATTTAGAACATTAAATAACAAAAAAAAAAAAAGAAGAAGGTTATAACGATATAAATAATACGTGACAGTAATACAATGGTGATAGGGATGTTTTTTTATAAATAATAAGGATAGTAATGATAATGATAATAATAATGATAATAAAATTAATAACAAAGATAACAACAATTCTAATGATAATATCAATAGCAATAATAATAAAAACAATGATAATAATGATAATAAAGATAATAATAATAAAAACAATTATAGTAATAATAAAAATAACATCAACAAAACAACATCAGCAATATTAATAATTATAATAATAATAATGATAATAACATTAATAATAAAGATAACAACAATTTTAATTATAATATCAATAGCAATAACAATAATAAAAACAATGATAATAATGATGATAAAAAAATAATAATCACAGTAATAATAAAAATAACAGTAACAAAACAACAAAAGCGATAATAATAATGATAATAATAATAATGATAATAACATTAATGATAACGATAATAACAGCAAACAACAATAATGACGAGAAAGCGGCACCTGCAATACGAGAATCTGAAACACAACTGGAAAGAAAGGAACAAGGATAAAAATAATAATAATCATAATAATCCAATATCTATAAAAACGATAAAGAAAATATTCACAACTAATAATAGGTCTATCCTTTTTTTCATTCTGTTTTTGGGGAAGTAAAAGTGGTAGGGAATGCAATGGTGATAATTTGAAATGTTGTTGCTATTACTGGAATGTTGATATACGAGGACAACGTTAATAATGATAACATTAATGATATAAATGATGGTAATATAGTGACAATAATAACGTTGATGTTGATGATGAGATTATTGATAATCGTAATAGTAACGACAATGATCATATTGAAAATTATAGCAATTGTAATGATACTGATAATAATGATAATTACTAAAATGGTTATTATGCAAATCATGATAATAGTAACGATCATCGTAAATCATAATACCAAAAATGTTAATTATGATAATACCCTAATGATAACAAAAGCAATAATACTATTGACACCAAAAAATCTAATAACAATAATGATTGATTATATTAACATATTGCCGCCAGGAAAAAAAGAATAAAAATTGCTGTGCTCTTTTTTTTTTTTTTTTTTTTTTTTTGTGAAATGTCTCTACACATAGATGGCTCTGCCTTGCCTGATTTCACCTTTCCTTGAATTGGCGAGAAAATGTATTTTTTTACTAGTGCTATGAATATCGATGGTGTTATTTTTATTATAAACATAAGATAAGATAACGTAAATTATTTTCGTAAAAAAAAAAAAAAAAAAAAAAAAAAAAAAAGCGGTAAACGGGCGAGACAGGCAGTACTCGTAACTGGCTCATTGGTGACTTAGTACAAGTGTAGCCATCTGTGTGTAAAAACAATCAAACAAGTAAACTCACAGTGGGCATGGCGTGTACGTACATGCTATTCCCGTCGGGAATGGGTTAATGATTAATGATTTTAATAAGTAAATAATTAATGATCATGAGAGAATGATGTTACAATGAAATTATTGAAACTGTAATGCTAATAATGAGAATATAGTTATGTAAAAAGTATGATAATAGTAACAATTAATATAGCAACGGAAGTGTTAATGATACTAATGATAATGGTGATAAAAACAAACTAATAACAACAATGATAATATAAACAATAGTAATAACAATTACAATAAAACAACAACAGCAACAGTACACTTGCTGGGTGTACAATAATGACAATTATAATAATAATATTAATAAAAATAATAATACAACAGCAAGGACAACATCAACAGCAATAAGACAAATAATCATGGCAATAAAAGTATTATGGAGGAAATTATAAAGAATGATGATGATAATGATGATAATAATAATAACAGTGTATTCCTGTTTGAGATCGCAGTGGTAATAATAATGATACAGGTTATTACGATAAGGATAATATCGATCATATTTCTAAGACAAGCATTGATCATATTTATAATTATTATTTTCATAAATAAATCATTAATGGTCGTGATACAGCGATGCTCATAATGAAAATAATTAAATTGTAAGGCTATGAAAGACAATAATCAAGATAGTTATTATGAAAACGATGATGATATTAACGATAATGATAACGAAAGTGTTAGTGATAATAATGATAACAGAAATCAACAAAGCCTACGAGGAAGCTCTTTCTCTCTCTCTCTCTCTCTCTCTCTCTCTCTCTCTCTCTCTCTCTCTCTCTCTCTCTCTCTCTCTCTCTCTCTCTCTCTCTCTCTCTGAAAGGGACTCGATCGCCGGTCCTCCGCGTGGGTAGCAGCGACCATATCCTCTCCGCCATCGCTCTCCTGTAATCTTGTTCAGGGTATTTGTCTGTTCAAGTTCAATGTATCTTGCATTAGTTACCATTCATTTTGATTTCTTAGAGCATGCGTGAGTGAGTCTGTGTGTGTATGTATATATATACTTTATATATATATATATATATATATATATATATATATATATATATATATATATATATTACACACACACACATACACACACACACACACACACACACACACACACACACACACACACACACACACACACACAAGAACAAAACATCAATATCGTACACACATCACCCCCTCTGCTTCAAAGCATAAAAGCAGCTTCCTGCATTCAGAGAGCAAGACCCTCCTGCTCCAAACAATCTGTCAGACCAGAGATGGAATTAGACGCGTTTCGATCTCTGTCTCCCTAAATTAGGCTCGAGATTAATACGAATTCGGCCACTTCCAGTCGGTTAGCATGGGCACGGGATATGAGCTCCATGCCTGTGCCACTAAGAGGAGGAGGAGAATGAGTTAAGAGTGAATTAGGAGGGTCCTTAAGGTGAGAGGAACTGATGGGAGGATTTACGATTGTGTGAAAAGGGGAGGATGGATTCGTCACAGAGTTTTGGGGGGATTATCTATTTTGTTCATTTTATGTCTAGTATTGTCATGGGAACTAGGGCACTGGCACGAGATCTGGCTTCGGGGTGGTCTGTGATATCTGTTTGTGCATGTACACACACACACACACACACACACACACACACACACACGCGCGCGCGCGCGCTTACACACATACATATAATATACATATATATATATATGTATATACATATGTGTATATATATGTATATACATATACATATATCCACATATATACACACATAAACATAAACACGTAGCTGGATTAGAGATAAGCCCGATATTCCACCTTGTCAAGACACATTAGATTTCTACTGACACTAATCCATCTAAGGGAGGTGTGAGAGAAGCGAAGTTGCACAGTTGCACAGTTGCATACTCCTGACACTTCGCAGGTAGTAATTTGTGGTCCAGTCGGGTTCTTTTAGCGTGACAAATAGCGGCCATTGCAGAGCATGCGTTGGAGGAGAGGGGGGGGGGGGTGTGCAAAAGTGTGTGAGAGGAGGGGAGGGAAGGGGGGGGGGTCGCAATTAGATTGGGATTTTTTTGTTTTTTTTGTTTGTCTGCCTGTTTGTCTCCTAGGTTGTTTGTTTTTCTGTCTCTGTCTCCCTCACTCTGTCTGTATCTCTCTCTCTGTCTGTACCTCTCTCTCTTTCTGTCTGTCCCTCTCTCTCTCTCTTTCTTTCTGTCTGTCTTTCTCTCTCTCTCTCTCTCTCTCTCTCTCTCTCTCTCTCTCTCTCTCTCTCTCTCTCTCTCTCTCTCTCTTACTCTCTCTCTCTTTCTGTCTGTCTCTCTCTCTCTCTCTCTCTCTCTCTCTCTCTCTCTGTCTCTCTCTATCTCTGTTAGTATGATGATAAGATAAAATTGTTTCGTCCAACGTTGTGCAGCGGTAACGCGCACGGCTGGGAGCCATGAGGGTCGGTCTCCCAGCGCGCGAGTTCGAATCCTGCCCAAGGGTCCGAGATTAAAAGGAAGGGCGTCCACTCAGGGCAAGAGCCGCCACTTGCCACAAAGTCCTTTGAAAGAAGGCGCCGTCCTAGCCCTTGCTTGTAAAACTGAATCAGTAATGATAATAGGAATGGTAATAATAATGATAATCATCATCATCATCATCATCATCATTATAATAATAATAGTAATAATTAATATTATTATTGTTATTATAAGTTTAACAGCAACAGCAACAGTAGCAACAACGGCACACTAACGGTAATAAAGAAAAGAATATAGAATGATAAAAAAATATATAATAAAAATAAATAAAACAGTGAAAACAACAAACAGCAAAAATTCAACGCAAATTTAACTCAAACCTTTACGCATCTCAACGCAACTGACTGAAATTCAACGGAAACTTTAAAGCAAACTTAACTCAGAATTAATGCATATTCAACGCAACTCAACGAAAACTTCACTCAAACTTAACCCAACATTAACTCAAACTCAACTCAAATTTAACTCAAACTCAAATTAAACTTAACGCAAGCTCAGAGCAACTCAACGCAAACTTAACTCAACACAACGCAAATTTAACTCAAACCTTTACGCAGCTCAACACAACTGAGCTGAAACTCGACGCAAAGTTTAAAGCAAACTTAGCACAAACTCATCGCAAATTTCCCTCACCTCAAACTTAACACAAACTCAACAGAAACTTAACGCAAACTTAACGCAACGCAGCGCAAACTTAACTCTTTGTTAACTATGAAGCAAACGTTACGTGTATGATATGCACATTAAGTAAATACCGCATATCGCTCTTGTGCAAA
>NC_061858.1:16084931-16094931 GCF_019202785.1 Penaeus chinensis
AGGCGACCGCTCCCGTCTAGACGTCCGGAATGGTTTTCGAGTACCGCCCCCCCCCCTCACTGAGGTGAAACAACCTTTGGATGGTTGCTTCAGAGGGATGAAAGGAACCAG
This sequence comes from Penaeus chinensis, assembly GCF_019202785.1. Lineage (NCBI taxonomy): Eukaryota > Metazoa > Arthropoda > Malacostraca > Decapoda > Penaeidae > Penaeus > Penaeus chinensis. The sequence continues at coordinate 16,085,043 of NC_061858.1, forward strand.
CTGACAAAAAGGACAAAACCCCCCTTCCCTCACTGAGGTGAAACAGCCTTTGGATGGCTGCTTCAGAGGGAAGGGGGAAACACTTTGAAAAGACACAGGTCCTTTCCTTCCTCACTGAGGTGAAACAACCTTTGGGTGGTGCTTCAGAGGAATGTAAGAACTGCCTGCAAAACGCAAAACCTCCCGTCCCTCACTGAGGTGAAACAGCCTTTGGTGGCTGTTTTAGAGGGAAGGGTGAACCACTTCGATAAGACACAGGTCCTTTCCTTCCCTCACTGAGGTGAAACAACCTTGGGTGGTAGCTTCAGGGGAACGAAAGGGAATGCCTGACAAGAACGCAAAACCTCCCTTCCCTCACTGAGGTGAAACAACCTTTGGGTGGCTGTTTTAAAAGGGGGAACTACTTTAAAAAGACACAGGTCCTTTCCTTCCTCACTGAGTGAAAAAACCCCCTTTGGGTGGTTGCTTCAGAGGGATGAAGGGAACTGCCGGTAAAGTGCAAGACCCTCTTCCCAATGCGGTGAAGCAACCTTTGGGTGGCGGGCCTCAGAGGCGGGACAAAAAGGCTCCAAACAATGTGCTTGTAGGTGGAAGGGCATCCCCTCTGGTCTCTCCCCAGGGGTTTACATCTACCCACGCGTTTGCCGTGCGTGGCAGCCTTGTGCGCTGTGGAGACGGGAGTCCTGGAGGTTGAGCGATGCCGTGAACGAGTACGCCCTGCGGCTAGCAACACGCCTCTTTGGTCCTCTATTCCAGCAAGACAGGCGGCCTGATCCCGGCCCGGTCACGGTCAATCGGCTGGTCTCCCCCGGGAGGCTAGGGTCAAGCAGTCATGCCGCCATTGGCACTCACAATGGTCCGTGAGTGCCGTCACAATGGCTATTGGCTGCGTATATCCTCTCATCACTCCTGTTGCTGTTAGACACTGGTTCTGACACTCAGCTTCCCCTTGTTGGACTCCGTGGTGGGTGGGGGCGTGAGAGGATGAAGCACTTACCAATTCATGGAAAAAACAATCAAACACCCCCCACAGACTGAACTTACAGTTGACGAACCGCGCAAGGCCCAGACCACGGTAGTCACCATTAAGTCATAGCCCCCTTCCGGTGGCAAAGAAGCCCCAAAGACAGGAGGACACTGCCCACCCCGCTGTTTAAGGTGGACAAGAACCGAACCCAAAGGGGTCCTGTCCACCAAATATCAAAGACCCTTGACTCGCGACCTGGCCTCTCCAGGCCACAGCAAAGGGCCAGGGAGGCCCCTAGTTCACAGACGGCCTCCCCGAACTGAGAGGGGAGAGCAGGCTGAACCAGCCGCATCAGCTCCTCCCTCCTCAAACAAGCCCGAAAGCCAAAAGGGGCGGGCCGAACGTCCGAGGCCGGATACCAAACTCTGATGAAGAGTCGGGACCCCCCAAAACGCTTCACCCAGTTCAAAGTGCCACCTAAACCTGAAGGCTTCGACAATGCCTACCAATTGGTCGGGCATTGGAGTTGCAACGGAAAAATTCCCGGGTTTGTCGATCCGGGTCCGCCGAATCAGGCATGAATCATAATGCCCAAAGATAAAGCTCCCTTTAAAATTTCCTCCGGGAAACGAAGGAGCTAACTGATGGGAGAAAAGTGAGTCTTTCCCCACTAATTCCCGAGGAAAAGAGAACCAAGATGGTGCTACTTGGCTTCTCAGTCTCGTACGATGTGGAGCTGATCGCTTCACACCCACAGGTCGTGCAGGCTTCCCGAATGTCGAAGGGGAAGACCCCAACCAGGCAAGTCCTGGTGACCATGAAAGGTGCCCCAACCACTACCCTTGATCTGGGTAACTGGGGCACCTACAACCTTCGAACGTATGTGCCAGAACCACTTCGGTGTTTCAAGTGCCAGAAATACGGTCACCACAAGGCTAACTGTACAGCCAAGCCTAAATGTGGTGTCTGTAGCAAGGCACACAACACAGAGGTATGCCTCAAGGCATACAAAGAGGAAAAGAGGGACACAACAGCCAAATGTCCCAACTGTGCCAAGAAGCATCATGCCTGGAGCCTGACTTGCTCTGTCAGGAAAAAGGCGGCCCTCAGGCGACAAGAGGTTGCTCAAAACCGATCAGACTTTGTTCCTGCCCCACCGGGCACCCATGTCTGGGGAAGGAACAAAAGCGAAAAGGCCCCCCGACCTCCTAAGAGGAAGGAAGCCGCCCCCCAGCCGACACCGGATGTCTCCAACAAAAAGGAGTTTCCGACAATGCCAAAGGTGCAGAAAAAGAAACTAAAGAAAAAAGTTTCTAAGAGCACCACAAAAACCTCCCCAACAGATGATCATCTCCTCTTTGACGAGGACGATATGACTCTCCTGTTAACTGCTGTTGTCACAGCAGTAGCAACAGCCCTGGGGAGGTCGAGTGAGGAGGCCGAGAAGGCAGTTTCGGTCGCCATGACGGCAATGACCCAGACTGTCGCAGCCCTGAAGGGAAGAAAGCTGGCTAGAGAAAAACCAGCCTCACCCTCACCCCAGGACGAGACTCCCCTCCCCACTCCAAACCAGGCCATGCCTTCACAGGCAGAGCCAAAACAGGCTGAATCTGTGCAGCCAGAGCCAGATCACGCTGACCTTGCCCAGGCAAGGCCAGCAAGGCCAGCCAAGAAAAAGCCTGAGAGAAAAGCCGAACCAACCAAAGTCAGAGCTACCAAAGGCTCTCCACCCCCCAGTGGACCCAAGGATAGCCTGACAACAGACGAGGAGCCCTCAACCAGCGAGGACCTCGCAATGGAGTTGTCAGACTCCGACGATGTCTCTGATGTAACTATCACTGAGTAACATCATGACACACCATCTAAGCATCCTACAGTGGAACATCAATAGCTTCTCTGCAAAGAACGCTTTTCTCCAAGCAGTAGTGCGATCAAGGAACATTGACATTGTCATGCTCCAGGAGACATTAACAGTGGACACTGTTCGCTTCTCAGGGTACCATGCCTTCACACTGCCACGAACACCTGGCAAGAGAGGCTTGATCACCCTTGTGAGAGCAACAATCCCCTGCTCCGCAATAGCCGATGCATCGCACTGTGGAGATGATGTTGAATCCCTTGCCGTCGAGGTTCACCTGTACAATGTGTACAGCCGGCCACGCTGTAAAAGCTTAGACATTAGCCAGGTCTGTGCTTCTGCTGCACACGACCGAGTGATCATAGGGGGAGACTTCAATGCACACCACCCCATCCTGGCTCCCTGCCGGGCACCGGATGCGGCCGGCTATCACATAGCCGACGTGCTAGAGACATTCCCTGAGATCGCTCTCCTCAACACCCAAGAGCCAACGCATGTCAGAGGAGGGGTCCTAGACCTCACCCTGGCCACTGCGACTCTGGTGGGGAGGATTGGCTGGTGTGTCGATGAGACCGTCACAAGTGACCATTACGGCACTATAACTACCCTCATGGATGCTGGCCCAGCCGAAATCCTAAGACCAAATCCAAGATGGAAAACAGACAAGGCCAACTGGCAGGCGTTTCAAAACGCCTTGGCCCTCTGTCTGAGATGCAACAATCCCCCACAAAGCGAAAATGTGGAAGTGCTCGAAGCCAGCCTGCTAAACGCCATTAATGAAGCAGCCTCACAGACCATACCCAAAACTCGGCCTGGGTCCAGAAGTCACAAAGACGCCTGGTACTTCAATGACGAGATCAGGGAGGTCAACCACAGGGTGAACATGTGCCGAAAACTATTCCGAAGGCAAAGAACCCCTGACAACCTATCCCTCCTAAGGGAAGCTGTCACGGATGCCAAGGAAACTGCCAACAGAGTCAGGCAGGAAAAGTGGCTGGAATGGTGTGAGTCCTTCGACCACCAAACCACCCTTTCAGAGCTGTGGCAACGGGTCAAGCGAGCTACCAGCCGCTCAGCCCCGAGGTGCACCCATCACGACCCCCAAGCAGAGGCTAACAGACTGGCGCACGAGTTCTCTGCGAGAACGAGCAGCAACAGTCTGCCAGCCGAGCTGAGGGCAAGACAAGAGCGTCTACAGCCAGACAGACACGCTCAGATCAGAGAAAGGGCAGCCGAACCCGATAACTCAGACGTTATCTTTTCTCTGAGGGAACTAAGGAAAGCCTATAAAACCAGTTCCAACACAGCCCCGGGCTCTGATGGGATCTCGTACCCCATTATCTCCCACCTAGGACTAGCAGGTGAGCGTGCACTCTTGCAACTCATCAACAAGTCCTGGGAAACTTCCACTCTACCCCAGAGTTGGAAGAGGGCTACCATAGTTCCCGTCCCAAAACCAAAGGAGCCGGGGAAGTACCGCCCCATCTCTCTGCTCAGCTGCCTGGCCAAGACGGCTGAGAGGATGGTACTAAACCGGCTTCAATGGAAAACGGGACCCCCGCACGAACACCTTCACGGGTTCACAAGGGGCATGGGCACAGCACACAGCTTAGCCACGCTCTTAAGCACAATCAGCAAGGGCCCAGCTGTGGTGGTATTCCTTGACCTGGAGAAGGCTTTTGAACTGGCAAGTCCGCTTGCCATTCAGGAAAGCCTGATCCAGAAGGGAATCAGAGGAAAGCTCTTGGCTTGGATAGGTGACTACTTCAGGAACAGGACTGCCAATGTCAAATTCCAGGGTCACCTATCGCAGCACATGCCGCTCGAAAATGGAACGCCACAGGGTGGGGTTCTCAGTCCAGCCCTATTCAACACTTTAATGTCCTGTATCCTCAACATAAACCTCCCAGTGGGGTGCCAGATCATCTCGTATGCAGACGATCTCGCTATCACCTCCACTGGACCACGCAGCCAGAATAAAGCCCAGCGTTGTCTGGACCTCGTGTCAGAGGAGTGTTGTAGGACGGGACTAAAGATCTCTGCTGCCAAATCCAAAGCCATGGTTTTAAGACAGAGAGTTCGAGGCACAAGACTGAAAATCCAGGGAGTGGAATTAGAATGGGTCAAGGACTACCTATACCTTGGGGTAAGGATAGACCGGACCCTCTCCTTCCATAAGGAGGTCCAGTACCTGGTTGACCGAACCAAAGCAAGACTGTCTGTCATGAGAGCAATGACTGGGAGACGCATAGGGGCCAGACACAAAGTACTAAGATCATTCTATGTACATGCTGTCCGGCCCATTGTGGACTATGCCTCAGTCGCTCTAATTGCTGCAAAGAAAAAGCACACAGACAAATTAGAAACAGTCCAAAATGAAGCTGCCAGGATCATTCTGGGTGCCCCGAGGTGGACGAAGGTCCTCAACCTCCTGATGGAGGCAAACCTTCTCCCCCTGGACTCACGAATCGATCTAACAGCAACACAATTTCTGTCAAAGGTCATCCAGGCTCCCAGGAACACAAGCCTAAGACAAAAATTAGTCAGATGCCTCGAACAAGACAACGAGCTCGTTGCAAACAACTCCTGGCTGTCTCATACAGCCAGGGTGTTGATACGCCATCAGCTCAAAGAACAGCTTCTTGCTAAGGGCATGGACTCCCCCCACCCCGACTTTGCCGAAGCCCCGCCGTGGGCACTGAGCCTGATAGAGTTCAACATAATGAACCTGTCAATGAAAAAGAGCCTATACCCCATGCCTAGCCTAAAGGCAGAAGCCCACAGGGTCATTGCAGCCATCACTCCTCCGGGTAGTAGAACATACTACACGGATGGATCGGTCGATCCCTTGAGCCACACTGCAGGCGCCGGCTTTGCAGCTAGGGATGCCACGCGATCCATGAGGGTAACAGACAACGCCTCCTCGCTACAGGCAGAGGCAGTTGCAATCATGGGAGCCCTAGGCCACGCGTCCCTAAGGGAAGGACACGTGGTCATACACACAGACTCCAGGGCAGCCATTGACTGTCTTCAGCACAGCTCACCCACAGACAACATCTACCTACTGACCACGATTCTCACAATGGCACAGAGAATTCTTGCTCAGGGTAGAAGAATTATCATCAATTGGGTCCCAAGCCACATCGGCATCAGAGGGAACGAGCTTGCTGACAGACTAGCTGCCGCTGGCAGGGGTATGCCCCCAAGTCCCATGACGATAAAACCGAGCCGAAAATTACTTATGGAGAAGTGTGCCTTGGTCGGTCGTACCTTCCTACGGCAGCTCCACAGAGAGGAAACGAGAACCTCCCCCTCGGCCAGCTGGTACTCAGACGCCACAGGCTCTGAACCACTGGCACTCTCTGAAGTAAGCAACAGAGGTACCGAAGTCATTCTTCACAGAATGCGCCTAGGTTACCACTGTGCATGGCAGATTATCCCAACAATCGAACGCGATGAATGGTGCTGCAAGCACTGCGGCGAGCCGAACGCCACACTAGTCCACTACCTAGAAAATTGTAACCATACACAATTCCTGAGACATGGACCGCCCACAACAGCCGCCGTGCTGGTAAAGAGGCTATGCGAAATGCTTACACCATGGCGGCAGGAGCGCTTGCTGGCAATCCCGCCGCCACGGTAAGCACCGAGTGTCAGACAACTCAATGAGACAGCCGTAAAAAAAGCTGACACAGGCCGGGCCATATCTAGAAGGCCCGGGCGAAGCTAGAACTTCGCAAACCAAAACCCCCCCCCCCCCCCCTCTAATGTTAGATGAAATGATGGTGATGATGAAGATTTGGAGGAATATTGGTGTATGAATTATGTGACTGATGAATTTTTAAATAAGAATGAGAGATTGATAGAAGGATAGATGGAGAGAAGGAGACGTAAAAGAAGGGAGGTTTGGAGGAGAGAGAGAGAAAAAAAGAGAGAGAGAGAGAGAGAGAGAGAGAGAGAGAGAGAGAGAGAGAGAGAGAAGAGAGAGAGAGAGAGAGAGAGAGAGAGAGAGAGAGAGAGAGAGAGAAAGGAATAGAGAGAAAGAGAGAGAGAGAAAGAGAGAGAAAGAGAGAGAAAGAGAGAGAGAGAGAGAGAGAGAGAGAGAGACGAAAAAAAAAATTGGCCAGACCGATAGACGGACAGACAAACAAACAAATAGACAGACAGAACAGTCATATACATAAATAGACAGACAGAGAGATACCCGGGACGGTCATACAGATAGACAAATAAGAAAAGACAGATAGATACGGGAAAAAAAAGGCCAGACAGACAGACAGTACAAAGACATCCACCGTCAAAAGATTTAAAATCAAGTATGAAAAGCGTTGTTAATTTGCATAAGATTCTTGACTTTTTTTTTCCCTTCAAATATCTGTTCTCGAGTTTATTGACCATCCGTTGCAAACCGGCTCATATGCAATCCCCCCCCCCCCCCCCCTCTCTCTCACCACTTCTTGCCCTGTAGTGGACAAGAAGAGTCATTATGCAGTCACATTATTCACTATTATTAATATCGTCATTATTGTTGCTACTATTGTTGTTGTTGTTTCGTTGTTGTTATTATTATTATCATTATTATCATTATTACTTTTATCATCATTATTATTACTATATTATTACCATTATTCTCTTTATTATTGTTATTATCATTATCATCACCATTATTGCTATTATAATAATAGTTATTATCATTATTATTTTTGTTATTGTTATTGTTATATATAATTATCATTATTCTTCTTGTTATCATTATCATTATTATTATTATTATCATTATTATTAATACTCACTACTAATATCATTATCTTTATTACTGTTTTCATTATTATTATCATCATTGATATTATCATAATCATTGTTGTTGTTGCTGTTATAATAATAATAGCAATATTAATTATAATAATGATAATAATAATAATAATAATAATAAAGATTATACTAATAGCAATAATAATAATAATAATTATTATTATTATCCTCATAATTATGTTTATTGTTATTATTATCAATCATCACCATCATTATTATCATTATGAACCTGTCTATTTGTCCGTCTGTCTCTGTCTCTTCCTCCTCTTTCCTCCCTCCCTCCCTCCCTCCTCCACTCTCTCCCTTCCTTCTTCCCTCCCTTCTCCTCTTCATCTCATTCATATTATTTCACGTACATGATTGCATGATTGCAATATCAACAAGGCGTAGGGATATCATTGCAACACCAAAAAAAAACAAAAAAACACAGAAAAATAATACAGGTCGACACAGTATATTCAACAGAGCTACATAAACAGGGGTGTGACGTAAGTAACCATGCATCAGATTGGTTTGCAACATAAGCAATGGTGCAATGTAGCAGACGGGATATCATAATCAAGCGTGAGAATTAGGTGACCATTCAATATATTTATGTGTGCAGTGTAGCACAGCATAACGGAAGGGAATAAAAACAACAGTATGTGTGTATAGTATGTGTGTATGTGTGTCTGAAGTATGTATGGAGCATGCATGTATGTATGTATGTATGTGTATGTATTTCAGAAGAAATAAATGAATGAATGAAAGTATGCATGTACGAACGTATGTATGTATATATGTATGTACGAACGTATGTATGTATATATGGATGTATCTATGGATGTATGTATACATGCAAGGGTTATGAATCTTTGAATGTATGTGTGCATGCATGTACGTATGTATGCATATGTGTTTATGTAGAAATGCATTTAAATGTGCGTTCATGTTATATTCATCTGTTACTAAATTAGAAAAAAAAATGTAAGCGATCTTTACAGGAAAACTATACGAATCTTTGCGAATGTATCCGTGCATATGAACATATTTCTGTATTTATGAGAGTCAGTATATAAACACTTTTCTCAATGTATTGCTGCATGTTCACGTTTAAAACAGAAAAGGCTTGGCTATGACACCGTATCGTGACATTTTACTTATTGTTTTTCATAAGATAGATAGATAGATAGAGAGAGAGAGAGAGAGAGAGAGAGAGAGAGAGAGAGAGAGAGGGAGAGAGAGAGAGAAAGAGGGAGAAACAGACAGAGACAGAGAGATACCAAAAAACGACCAAAATGAAGTCTATGAAAAAAAAAAACACGAAATAAAAAGCATACATACAAACCACAAAAAAATGATTGAATGACATAGTGACGAGTGGAAGAAGGAGAAGAAGAAAAACAACAATAACAACAACAAAAGCAGTAGAAATAATGATAAAGACAGCCCTATTTTCTTCTCGTAACGTCTTGAAGAAGCAAAGAGTGAAATTGGAGTCTCCTTTGCCATAGTTACTTAAAGGATCTTGAAGGAATTAGTGGTAGGATCGGCTGCACCCCCCCCCTTCCCCCCCTTTCCCCTTCCCCCCCCCTTTCCCCTCCCCAGCCCCTCCCCTTTTTCTTATTTATTTATCTTCCTCCTTCTTTCTTCACTTGCCATTTCCGTCTTTTTTTTTTTTTTTTTTTTTTTCTTTTCTAGTCCCTTCTTTTTTCCTCTCTGATCCCTTCCCTTCTTATCTTCTTATCCCCTTCTTTCTTTTGTTCCTTCATCTGCTCTTTCCTTTGATTTTTTATCAGTTACTCCCTTTTAATCCTTCTTTATTTCTTTCCTTTCTTCCTACTTCCATCTTCCTGCCTTTTCTATTTTTCTTCCTAGTGATTTCTGACTACTTTTCATTTCCCTCTCTCTCGTTTCTTCCCTTTATCCAGGTTTTTCCTTCTTGTTTCTAGCTTTCTCCTTCCTTTTCTCTCTTCTTAGTCGTTCCTATCCCCTCTCCAGTTCTCATTCCTTCCCCCATCCCTTTATCTACCTTATCCTCCCTCCCTCTTTCTATCTTCTCTTCGTCTTCCTTGTCCCCTATTCTACTCCTTCTCTTATCATTTCTTCTCTCTACCTATTATTCTTCCTTCTCTCGATCTCCCGCCTCTTCCTTTTCACGTCTTTCCACTTCCCCTCTTTACCTCCTTCCCCCTCCCCCTCTCTACCTCCTCTCCCCCTCCTTCCTTAAACACATCTTCCCTTTTCCTCCCTCTTCCTCCCTTCTCTACCTC
>NC_061858.1:16115402-16117902 GCF_019202785.1 Penaeus chinensis
CTGATAAAGCAGAGGTACAAACCGACAAGCAAATACGCTGTCAAGAGCAATCTGACATAAGACTGTCAGAGGAAGAGCAGAGGGGAGGAGGGGAGGAGGGGGGAGGAGGGGGAGGGGGAAGGGAGAGAGACAAGGGGAAGAGGAGAGAAAGGGAGGAGGAAGGAGACAGGGAGAGAGGGGAAGAGGGAGTGGGGGAGAGAGGGGAAGAGAGAGGAGGCGGGAGAAGGAAGGTGAGGAGAGGGAGAGAGAAGGGAAGAGGGGAGGGGGGGAAAGAAGGGAGGGGAGGGGAACGGAGAGAAAAGGGAAGAGGGAGGTGGAAGAAGGGAGGGGAGAAGGGAGGAGAGGGAGAGAAGAGAGAGAGTGGAAGAGGGGATAGGGGGGGGGGGAAGAAAGAGGAAAGTGGACCGAAAGACAGACAGGGGAAGAGGGAAGAAGGGGACGGGGAGGGAGAGGGAAGGAGGGAGGGGAGGGGACGGGGAAAGAGAGAAGGGAGGAGGGGGGGGAGGAGGATGCCTTTGACCTCCCCCTCCCCCTTCCCCCCTCTTCCCGTTGGATCTCCCCTTGTGTTGAGATTTACGCTGTCAGAACCTGAATACGTCAATAGGCCCTTTTTGAAAGAGGTTGAGATGGGGGGATGGAGGTGGGGGAGGGGGGGGGAGGTGCGGAGTGATTGGAGGAGGAGGGAGGAAGGGAGGAAAATGTGGGAGGTAGTGGGTGGAAAGGATAAGGATTGGGGGAGGAGGAGAAGAGGGAGGCGGGTTAGTGGACGAATGTTGGGGAAGGAGGTGGGATAAGGAGGGAGAGAGAAGGATAAGGGGTTGGCGATTGGAGAGGGAAATGGGAAAGGATGGGAGAGGAAGAGAGGAAGGAGGATTGCGGAGGAGGAGGAAAGGGGAAGGGGAAGAAGCGAAAAATGGGGGAAGAAAAGAGGAGAGAAGATGTAGGAAGAGGAGAGAGAGAGGAAACAAGGAATACGAATACTTAAATGAACGAAGAAAAAAAGGACGAAAAAGAGAAAAGCGAAGTAAAGAGAAAAAAAGTGAAGAAAGGGAGGAGGAAGGGGAAAGAGGAAGAGCATAATACGCTTGTCAAAATTACACTAAAGAGGAAGGTAAGAGCAAGCTGCCAAACTGCGGCCAAATCTGTCAAGAAAGGTTAATGCACAGCCCGGAGGGAGGGAGGAGAGGGGAGGGTAAGGGAGAGGGAGGGAGGGTAAAGGAGAGGGGGGGAGGGTAAGGGAGGGGAGGGGAGGAGGGGAGGGGATGGGAGAGGGAGGGAGGGTAAGGGAGAGGGAGGGGTGAGGATAGGAGAAGAGGGGAGGGTAAGGAGAAGGGAAGGGACGGGAAGGGAGGGGAGGGGAGGAGGGGAGGGTAAGGGAGAGGGAGGGAGGGTAAGGGAGAGGGAGGGGTGAGGATAGGAGAAGAGGGGAGGGTAAGGAGAAGGTAAGAGAAGGGAAGCGATGTAAAAGGAAGGGAGTGGAGGGGAGGAGAGGAGGGGCGAGGAGAGGAGAGGAGGGGAGGGTAAGAGAAGGGAAGGGAGGGGAGGAGGGGAGGGAAGAGGAGAGGAAGGAAGGGGAGGGGAGGGGAGGAGAGGGGATGGTAAGAGAGGGGAAGGGCCGTAAGGGCAAAGGAGGGGAGGGGAGGGGAGGGGACGGGAGGGGAGGGGAGGGGAGGGGAGGGAAATAGAGATGCCAATAGAATATACAAAGTTGAATGAAGGGACGTTTATTCATGAAGGTAAAGTGGGGGAGGGAAGAGGAAGGAGAATAATAAAAGAAAAAGAAAGAGAGGGAGAAAAACAGTTAGTAGATAAAGCAAGAGAAACGAAGACGAAGAAAACGAAGGATAAGAAGAAGATTATTATCATTATCAATAAAAATAATTATTCATACAAACAATACAAAGGAAGAATAACAGTATATAAAATAAGAGAAAAAGAAGAAGAAAGAAGAAATGATCAGACAAAGGAACAAAAAAAAAAGAAAAACAAATAGGAAAAAGTTGAATTAGAAGAAAAGAGAAAGAGATAAATCAACAATAACAGTAAGAGAACGAAGAAAAAGAGAAAACGCACAAAAAACGAAAAAAAAGAAGAGGAGCAAATAGAAAGATAAACCAACAACAACAACAACAAAGAACAAACAACCCCTAACGAAAAACAAAAACAAGCAAAACAAAGACACAACGACAAAACATTATCAACCAAAAAGAACCCAAAATCCTGTAAAGGGAATAATGAAAAAGGGAAAGGGAGGATATGCATCAAGGGAAAGGGGGGGGGGAGGGAGGAAGGAGGGGAGAGGGGGTAGGGAAGCGGGAGAGGAGAGAGGGGAAAGGGGGAAGGGGGGAGGGGGGGAGGGGGGAGGGAAGAGGGGAATGGTGGGGGGAGGGGGGAAAGGGGAAGGGAGGAGGAAAGAGGGGAAAGGGGAAGGTGGGGAGGGGGAAAAGAGGGTAGGGAAGGGGAGGGGAGAGAGAGGGTATGTAAGGGGAGGGAGGAAAGG